>NC_041392.1:434127859-434270162 GCF_002162155.2 Triticum dicoccoides | reverse complement strand
GATTGTTAAGTGTGAGTGTGTGTTTTACCCATCCAGGCGGAAGTTATGTGCACAAAAGAGGAGAACGATTCGATGTGGCGTTAGGATTGAGGGTAATTAACTACGTATGGAGACATAGAGACCTTGAACATGCATGTGTGAGAGGTATACATGTATACGTGGGATGTGTGTGTGTGCGCGCGCGCATGATTGACGTAAAAGAAAGAAGACATAAGTCATAAGATCAATGACATGGGAGAGACAGATCGGTATGACAATATGCATGCATGTGAGAATGCATGGAAGAAGTCCCGACAATTGAGCATGTGTCTTTGTCTTTAAGAGATAGTGGCGTGGGCTGGAGCATGCATCTATGGCGAGCAGAGGGAGTGAGGCGCAACGATTGTGCAAAAGAGACCAACCTATAAATGCATATGTAAGGAGAGACATATATAGTGTGGGTGATAGGAAGAAAGACTCCGTGCGAGAAAGAAATGTTGACGGAGAAACTACAGATAGATACAGAGATGGAGATGCTAGCTAGAGGGACATCCGCTAGTTTGGGTGTTGGAGATGACCGTCGGGTGGTTCAAAGGGTGAAGTTATATATGTGTGTGAGAGGGCACTTGACTGCATGTAGAGAGAAACATATGTAGTGTGCGTGATAGGAATCAAGAGTGAGGGCGAGAAAGAAGGTTGATGGAGAAATAGATAAATAGAAAGATAAAGATGCTACCTAGTGTGCGATAGAGATAGGAGTCGAGTGGATCAGAAGGCTGGGTTATGTGTGTGGGTGTGAGAGAGATAGAGAGAGGGTGCGTGCGAGTCACATACAAACATATATCAGAGAGAAATGAGATCCAGAGAGACAGAGTTTTGTGTCTGCGAGAGAGAAAGATATTTCACAACGAGAGTGATAGCTAGAGAGACATACGAGGGAACGCAAGATATCTCTAGGGAGAGAGGGTGTGTGTGAGCGACATACAAGAGAACAATGGAGAAATATGAGACCCTGGGAGACAGAGTTTGTGTTTGTGTGTGAGAAAGAGATATTGAAGAGGAAGAGTCGTAGGTTCTCATATCTAAGGAGCGAAAGACATCTCTGTATGAGGGGTGTGCGAGAGGCACACATGGGAATAGTAGAGAGAAATGAGACCCCAGGGGACAAAGTTTTGTGTTTGTGTGAGAGAAAGAGATTCCACATGGAGAATCATAGTTAGAGACACATAGCAGGGAGCGAGATATACTTAGAGAGAGATAGAGTGATGAAGGTCGAGGGAGAGAGTACCGTCAGTGTGTTACGAAGATAAAAGATCATTGTCGACATATAGGTAGCACGAGAGATACCTGAGAGACGATGAACGCGTATAGGTCCAGAGAGATAGTCCTATATAAGCATGAGTGATAGCTATATGAGACGAATATCTGGATTGAAGGGGATTCAAATATTTAAACTAGAGATCACGACATCGATAATATCATAACACAAATTGTTGTATCAAACATGCATATTCATTTGAATTTGGGCACACGTGTAATGTTATATAGTTTATCAATATTGGTGATCCATAGATTCTTCAATTACAAACAATGCATGGTTTATATGCAATTAATGTCTAAACGGGATTACACTATATGTTGCGTGTGTGAAACACATTATACATGTTTGAGAAGTAAAAAAACCCGCATGAAACACACATTAATTGGAGACAGTTAGCGAGGAATGCATACATTGGATTTCAACATAAAGTGGTTTCAAATATTTGAAAATCCAAATTGATGAATACAACCTTATGAATCTAAGATCATGCCATTTGTAAACCATATTTATGTATAAATGGCGTTGTGCTTTTGAAAGTATATAAAAAATGATGTATATAGAATGTAATTCCAATTGAAAATGGATCCCGCCCGAAAAAATAGAATACAAACGGGATTCGAATTGAGTTGGCACGGTAAACGTGCACTCTGCAAAATTTGAATGAAGCGGCGAAAGTCGCAGTAACCGCCCGAAACCAAAATCTGTGAGATGGAAATCACTACAGCTTATCCCTGCCACGCAAAGCCTATATGCTGGAGTTCTATAGGTTTCGATAGGGGTAGGTTTGTAATTTCACCCAAACGTGACGTAACTGCCTCTCACCCGGCTTCATACATGGTGGGCGCCAAAACACAGTGTGTCCTCGGCCGAAATCGACTCCCTCCCCAATTCATATTCATACACGGTGGGCGCCAAAAACAAACTCTCGTCGGCAAATATTCGGTGTATGCGAGATTACCGTCCTATCCCCAACCGACTAGTGTTGCTGTGATGTAGTAGAAATTTGAAACGGGGGCTAAGTTTGTAAATTTCATCACATTTGAGACAAGCGTGCCCTGAATACATGGTTCCCCTTCCTCTCTACCTCCCTTTTCCCCATTCGTACTCCGTTGACGCCAAAACACCCTCTCCACCCCACCCTCCTCCGTCCGCCGCTGTCCGCCACCCCATCCACCGTCGTCCTCCTCCACCATGCCGGAGCTGATACCCCGACGCCGCCGTCCATTACAAGAGATCGACCTCTCTCATCCACAGCTTCAGACCGGGATCCTTGCATCCTGTCCTCTCGCTTCATTCCCGCCGTCGTCCACCTTGCCGGCGCCGCTCCTACGACCGTCTCGTCCACCGCACCCCGCCGCCACCGTCTACCCTCCTAGATCTGCTTCCACGCTGCCGGCAGCCATCGCTACCGCAGCACCGTCAAATTCTCAGCAGATGCGTACAAGGCGCCGCACCAGAGGCGGTACTCTTTCGTATCTGCTCAACTTATTTATCGCAGCAAGAAAATAGATCGCCACTGCTTTACTCTGATTTCTTGTCTTGGTTGCGAAGTTGCCTTTGTTCGGTTTGCACCTTCAGATCCGCCATGGCACGCTCAAAACCATACTCGCAATTCTTATGGTTTTCCCCTTTTATATTCCACACTAGTTAAATCACAGTAGACTAAATTTCAAAATTGGGTCAGTCGATTTTTCAAAGCTCGCCGGAGTTCACCGGTGCGATTGAAGGGGCTCGGGTGGGGATGGTGGTTGTGGGGGGCGGTGGTGGGGCCTTGTCGAACAAAGAAAACTCGACGCGGGTGGGGGCGAGGGTGGGGATGGCGGAGGAACACAGGCGGTGGGGCCGGTGGTTCGGCCGGCGGCCCGTGCAGTGTTCTGTATGGGAAGCATAGTATGTTCCTTGTCAGGAAGGGGAGCAGGGACATCTGCAGTCAACAGCTGATAGAGCTGGCCTGTACATGATCGATAGGCTTTCAATTACTAGCGGCAATACAACACCGTAATTTCCAGCCAGTTCCACTTTCCCGATTTATATATCCTGGTTATGGTGTACCCCTATTATGTACACTATGATCTGCCTAGTTGTTGTGTGCTCTTGTTATCATGGTTTGGCAATAAACTCTCTATACAGTATATTATCAACCTATCATCTGCCAGCTATCCTTACTTCTGGAGCCTATTTTTTGTGTACTTGTGCCAGATTATATAAATGCACGCACCATATTACAGCACACATTAGCTCTCTCATCAGAATCTAGTGATATCACACAAGTGTTTACACGGGCGCCCCTATATTAGAATATCATCTGCATTACAAAGATAATCTCACAACTATTTATGTTTTCATGGTTCTCAGATATTACATGCAATTACAGTGAATATCAGAATTCGCGCATCAGAAGAATATTGTGGAACACTGCAATGACTTACAAAATTGTCAGCAAGGCATTGAGTGCCATTCTGGAAGCAATGAAACTCATACGCTCCCCACCTGTTGATTCTTGTTCAGAATATCATCCTAATGACTATTCTAACCTCGAAGAGTCAAAGGAAGATGGCCTGTCCTGTTCACCCATCAAGGTGCCTGTTCTAATTTGGCAATGTTTTATTGATTGCGCGTATCTTGCATATGTTGTCTTGCATTTCTTCTACTTTGTTGCACCGCCATCTGCTTAGTTTACTCACCATATATGTCGAGATGCCATGCCATCCATTATCAATACATATTCCATCTGTCATCATACCATGTTTTTCCACTCAAATGCTGTTCTTGTGCATCAGACATCAAAAAGGAAGAGGGTGATTGCCGAACCTGAAGGAGCACCAGCAAAGTCCTTGAAAAATGTGGTGGTGCCGAAGAAATCAGACAACACCCCACTTATATTGGCTGTAGAACCAGTGACACAAAACGTAGGACCAACTCCAGCAGACTGTACCCATACTTCACTGGCCACACCACTAGCCCCACCACACAGGACCTGCACTCCAGCAAAAGGTATACCGATTTCATTTGCCATAGCACCAGCTGTACCACAGAAAAATCCCACTCCACCAAAAAGTACAGCAAGTCCACCGGCCGAAGACCTATCCCAACTGCAGAGACGGCCAATTCCCGTAGATTGGAACCCCATTCCATTTATGCCCAGTTTAAAAGACAATGCTTTCAATGTTGTTAGGGACTACGTGCATATATTCCCATCATGGGAAGATTATTGTGAAGACAAACACCATTTTCACATCTTCCTGTCCAACTTATGTGTAAGTGCTATTATTCATGGTTATTATTTTCCTGTTTTCTGCTGATTGAACACATCAATGATTTACATTACATTGTTGTAACTAGGCGAGGGTCAATCTGGACAGTCATGACGAGCAAAGCTTGCTTGTGCTTTTCAAGGAAGCATTGCAGCAGTATCGGTGTTACCTGAGGAAATCACACTTTGATGGCAAGTCTATAAACGAATTTCCGGTGAAGTCTTCTGTGCTAAATTTAGAAGACATTGAATGGAAAAACCTTGTTATGCACTGGTCTCGTTCCCAGGATGAGGTACTGTCTATGAAATCACATGACAATTTGAACTTCTACTTTTCCGCATGTGCCTTACGGATCTTTTTTGCAGGAAATCTGCTCGAAGAAGAATTCCAGTGTGACAAGAACGACAGGATATCGCAAATATGATGCCCACTGCTTTGCTCTTTTTAGTAACTGTTGTCCTGTATCACTGTACTTGCATACATACCTGGTTCATTATGTGACAGCAGTATGCATGATAGCTTGCTTATCAATTGTTCGCTCCAAATTATCTGATCTGTATGAATGGTTACATTAGTGTAGAATATATTCAATGCCAATGTTTTTTTAGCTCTGCATTGTTCTTGTAAGTACATGCTGTCCTTTATCAGTGTACTTATAATGACAGGTAGTTGTTCATGTACCATCACTCTGCAGCTTATTTTCCTTTGCCCTCCATTTTCTACACATCATATCTATATTTACTCTTACCATAAGGTTGGTACTGAAGAAGTTTAGCTGTGCATTGCTCTTGGCTGTACCTTTTGCCTGTATCGCTGCACTTACATTTATAGCTACTTGGTTATATAGCATCCTCTTCATCTTATCTGAAATATTCTCCATTTTTTCGTATATTATCACATCTATATTTACTCTTAACAAAATGTAGAATAAAGGCAATGCTTTTGAAGAAGATTCTGTGGTAAACTTCTTGAATCCCCCCCCCCATCAGCATGGACAAGGCCTTTATAGAGCCTGTCTTCACCAATAATGTAAGTTTGTCCATCTCAAGCCTTCAAACTTTGTTGTATATATTTGGTTAGGCATGACTGCAACAGCTGTTTATTTTTGGCGTTTGCATCAAATTGCTTGTTTAAAGTTTATTATATGTAATTCATAAACAAAAGTTCGTCCTTTCTCAATTTAAGTTTTCAGTTGTACAACCAAGTTCCTTCTTCATACCATGTAAATTAAACTATACAGAGCAAGTGATCTTATTTTGCACTACATGTATGCTTATGTTCTTCATCTGTAATCCAGTGGTGTGGTGAACCTACCCACTACAGCACAATGTCATATTCTGCAATGTCTTAACTATGAACAATGTCATATCATTCTACTATTATTTAAACCGTATCTTTATTTGCCAATCTGAAATGGTATAAATTGACATCACACTAACCATTGATACTTATGAGTTCTTGATCTGTAATCTAGTGGTGTCGTGAAGCTGCCAACTCCTTCACAATGTCATTTCCTACCATGTCTTGACCTGAACAATACCATATTGTGTTAATGCAAATTTAAACGATGTCACTTTATTCGTCAGTAAGAAATGTGATGAATTGTCAGCACTGATACTTTTATGTGCAAAACATGTCATCTGTCTGCTTGTTTATCTTTCAGAGTGAGGAAGATATAAGTGTTGAACAAGCACAGTCTCATCATCTTGCTCAGCTGCTTGTGCTGCAGCTCCCCAGCAGGGCTAACCTTTCTTGAACTCTATTGAAGTGCTGTCAGTTTTGTATATTATTTTGTCGGCGTGTTTATTTGCACTGGTGGCGATCTTTGATGCCCAGTGTATGTAATCTGCTGTCTGCTTGTGCTTTATTACCATAGTGGCGAACTTTGATGCCCAGTGGATGTAATATACCGTAATTTCTTTATTACATAGTCTAGGTTTTTTCTTATTCACGATGCTGTAGTTATTTTACTGTATATATATATCCTATCTTCGCAGTAAACCGACCAAACCGTAAAATTACGGTACATAATCGGGTCGTCATGCAATCACGATGTAGGTTGGGCCCGAAACGTGCCGAATAGCTCACGGGCCGGCAGCAGCCCGAAATGAACCCCGACCCATGATTGTGCGAATCAAATCACGGGCTTTTAACTGGCCAAAAAATTGTCCCGGTCCTTGTTTGGCCCAATCAGATATCGGCTGCGAGCAGGCCGGATGCAAACCGGGCCGTAGTTAGGCCCATCTATATGACAGGCTTTTAACAGGCTAAAATTAATATAGGGCTGAAATGTTAAACGGGCCCTTAACAGGGCAAAACTAATATCAGGCCGAATTACTGAGTGGGCCTTTAGCATGTGGGCCCAAAAGCATAGTGTCCTGTTGACGGGCCGAATCTAATATGGGCCATAATTGAGCCCAA
Source organism: Triticum dicoccoides (assembly GCF_002162155.2). Lineage (NCBI taxonomy): Eukaryota > Viridiplantae > Streptophyta > Magnoliopsida > Poales > Poaceae > Triticum > Triticum dicoccoides. Next base: position 434,263,187 of record NC_041392.1, on the reverse strand, counting down.
AGCCTCTTAAAGGGCCGGACCTAATCTGGGCCGTAATTTGGCCCAGAACATGGTAGGCCTTTAACGGGCCGGATCTCATATGGGCCACTATTAGGCCCGGAGCATGGCAGGCCATTAATGGATCAGATCAAATATGGGTCGGCATTTGGCCCAAAACATGGCAGGCAATTAATGGGCCGGCCTACTAGGGTCCTCAAAATCTTGTGGGCCTACAGCTGGGCCGGCCCATTAATGTCGGCGAAATCTCATGGGCCTTTAGCTCGGCCGGCCCATTATGATCCGCAAGAATCTTGTGGGCTTTTACCTGGGCCGGCCCATTACGGCACACAAAAATCTTGTGGGCCTTTACCTGGGCCGGCCCATTATGGCCCGCAAAATCTTGTGGGCCTTTAGCTGGGCCAGCCCATTATGGTCCGCAAAATCTTGTGGGCCTTTTGCTGGGCCGGCCCATTATGGTCCGCAAAATCTTGTGGGCCTTTAGCTGGGCACTTGTTGGGCCGTGCCACGTGTCGACGTATCATAGGCGCCTTCTGTCCAGCGAGTGGATGACATTTGTCTCGACGATGAGCCGACATGTGTTTCCTCTAGCCAATGATGATTTTACACGTGGAAAATCCCCATTGGTCGGGGCTGTTAACGGGTTATCGGATCCAAAACCCGACCCGATAGCTTAACGGCGTTCCGTTATGGTGGATGCCACGTGTCGATCACCCTTGACGAAAGCACTTCTGTGACGCGCGATTTATCGTCATGGAAGTGGACACTTCCGTGATGATAATTTTGGTAATGTCATGGAACACTTCTACGATAGCACAGGTATGACTATTTTGATTCTGTCATAAATTTGTCATGGATGTACATGCATGACAAAAAACGCGACCTACTGTGACAAACATGTATCATCATGAAAGTGTATTTTTTTGTAGTGGATGGAGCCATTCAAGGACCAAGCTTTGGAGGCGAACAACATGGTGACGAGCAAGGATGATGCTTCCATCTTAGGAGGCGAGAGTGATGATGTGCCATCTTCGGCCTTCATCCACGGCGACAACAACGAGATGGTTGAGCATGGGATTTTCCCTTCGACCACGGTGACGTATGATGACTTGAGTGACTTTTTCCACCATATTGAGAGTGAGAGTGACTTCACCACTAGCCCCATATATGATGTGTTTCCACAATTCCCATGTGAGGAGAGCCACAACCCCCACCACTTGAGTGAGATGAGTGACTCCACCATATGTGAGTTTGAGCGCACCTATTTTGAGGGAGTGAGTGAACCACCACATAGAGAGAGTGTGATAGTTGATAGGGCATGTGAGGCCATTTGCATTTCTAACGACTTGACCTCTACCTCTATTGTGTCTTCTCATTTGGTGCTAGGTCCCATCTATGATGACACGCCGATTCCTGGCGACTACGTCCTACCTTTGGACAAGACGATGGCCATGGTGGAATATGATGCACCCCCCACATGGTTCCATCAAGATGAAGATGACCACCATTTGGTATTTCCCACCTCACCTACACCACTTGAGTGGAATGAGAATGGTAACATAGGTGACGGTGATGCTCTAGTCCCACTAGTGGACATTCTTGACATTGATTGCTTGCATGATGTTGATCCCCCTATTGACATGCTTCATGCTAGTATGATTTCCCCATGCGATGATTTACCCATTTATGATGAGTATGATGATTGCCATGTGGAGTCTTTTAGTTGTGATGCCATGTTACATAGGATTTCTTATGATCATTCTTTAGGTCACATCATGTTTGACAATCCGCTTGACTTGTCATATGCTATGCATGAGATCAATCATATGTCATATTTGCAATCTCTTCATAGTGACTATGCATATGCTATTAAAGTAAACCCAATTTGCACATATGACATAGATGACAAGACCATGGTTATTGGCATTTGTTTTTCTTGTGATGATATTGATATGCTCCCTTTGCATCATTTATCTCATATGCCATGCCATGACCACCTAGCATCGGATATGCATTGTTTTGGATGTTGTCCATTTTCTCCATATGATGTTTCCAATATTGTTCATGAGGAGACCCCCATAGTTTCCTCATACATTTTAGGAGATTTTGATTCATCCCATTCATTGCATGATCCCAATACTTGTGTGCACAATATGCTCCCCATGAATAAAAATGCTATTGTTGTGCCTTATATTTGTATGCTAAATTTGCATCCCCATCGTGTCATACACAATAACTATTCTTTCATGCTGGATGACATGTTCTTTTACCATGCATCTAATTTCTTTGAGCGATGCTTATCTTGTGCTAACTCTCACGTGCACATACACATCATGATGGATGATGTGTACATTTACCACACACACAATCTCTTTCGTTTGTGTCTCTTTTTTGTAGGTACCCATGAATTCTTGTCAACCTCGCAATCCCACGAGTTGACAAAACGAGCTCTAGAGAGAAATGATGACTTGGGATCCCATGGATTGTCTTTTCCACCACTCTCTTTGCGCAAATACTTCGCGCATTTCTTCTACATGACCCTCACTTGGCTATGGGTTATTGTCCATTACATATTCTATGCCCATCTTGCCATGTTCACTTTGCATGATATGCTCATTACTATGCTTTTGCCATGCATTCGTGACCCATGCTTTGCATTACACATGATGATTGATTCTCATACTTGTATGTGTATTTGCAAGCTTGGTGGAGATATTTCTTGTTATTGCCATGTTTGCTTTGTACCCCATGCCTATGATGATACTTTCATCTTTCTTTGTGTCCGTGCTTGCGGTATGTCATGTGCATTGTCTATGTCTATTATTTGCTCACATGACATGATTGCCATGATTTCCTCTAGTATGTTGCATCTTCCCACTACTAGCTTGCATGACTTGATTACTATGCTTGCTTATATTGCATCACCAATTATTCATACTTGCTCATTTAATGCGGTTGATGACAACCATCTACATGCTTTGCACATGATTGTTGTTGCTTCTTGTCATATATCTCCATATGTTGCCTCTCTCATGCTAGATGATTTGACATGTATTGAGTGCAACAATGCCCCTAGTCTTGATAATGAGTTTTCCCCCATAGCATTCTCACATATGATTGGAGATTTTGACATTTTTCTTGTGAAGCATGCTTGTCTTGCCTCTTTGCACCATGTACCCAGTGCCATGAATATAACCATTGCTGCATCATATTATTCATGCACTTGTGCTTCTATTGGTTATGTGCAAGAGAAGAGAACCATCATGATGGATGATGTGTTTATCTACCATGCGCATACGTTCTTTGTTTTGTTGTGTGCATGTGTAGGATACTGGGACTTTGTGTCAACTTCCATGTCACATGAGTTGACCATTCGAGCTCTTGAGTGTGAGCCTCATACATTAGACCACGACTCGCTTCTACACCACCTTTCCTACCACTTAGGCAATGTGAAGAATGCACAAGCACACGCCTTCCAGGTGACATCTTTCTTGAGCATGGATATTGCGGATCATACTACTTGTGTTGCTTGCACCATGAGACTTATTGTTCATCTTGGACCACTTGATTGCACACTTGTTAGAGATCTTGCTTCGACTTGTCATTTTCACAATTCCATGCATCATGATATATATGCCTAGTGTGTTGCATCCAATTATTGGATTACTTGCTCCTATCACATGTTTGGTTGCAACAATGCTGTTTCTTCACATATGCCATGTCCCATTGATTGCAACATGCTTGCCTTGATTGCTTCACAAATGATGAACAATTGCTCTTTCTATTGTGTTGAGTGCCACACGATATTCACTACACCCAATGCACATTATGCTTGGATTGTCTTGCACTTGACACATGTGTTTAGACACTTCATTTTATTTGGTGTTGTGAATGATTCTTATGCCTACCATAGACCTTTCATTGAGCAATTTGTGAATGCTTGCTATGACTTTGAGGTAGATGCTTATTCTCTTGTCAAACATATTTGCATCACTACCTCACATTCACATGCTTGTCCCCATGATATCTTTGCTTGTGCTCAATTTATGTGCTTTCATGCCATGTCACTATCCCTTGTCAAACCATATGCTTTGCATGATGACGACACTTTTTTGGTGAATCACCTCTTGAATGCTTGGTTTTGCACTAACGCTAACCACATTTATTTTTCCAAGTGTTTGTTGTCCTTGCTCATTTTGAAGGAATCACTAGCCGGTGCGACATTGGAGAGTGCCCACTTCAAGCTTGAAGATGATGACTACTTGGTGAACGTCCGCTTCTACACGGTGAAGCCATCTATTTCCCATGGTGATTTGGTTTTCGATCCAAGGTCGGATCTTTCCCAAGGGAGGGGAGATGATACGGAGCATCCTATGGACATCACCATGTCAACAGTCCGTTTGGCAAGTGACATGTGCGACATCTACTTCACATACATAAAGGTGAATCATCTCCTTTACACGTGCTCACTTGACCCCTTAGAGGATGGTATACTACTTGACACTCCACTCGTGTGCATGCATAGGTATTGTTGGAACACTACGGACGACGAGGAGGAGTGCAAGCGCCAAGGAACAACTACACCATCCACGAGGGAAGCCTGGAAGCGAAGACGCAAGAAGAAGAGCTGTCAAAGAAGCTCCAGCCACCGGACGACCGGTCAGGTCCGGACGTCCGACGCCTGAAGATCCACTGGACGACCGGCGATCCCGCACCCGAGCAAATGAGTGGACGTCCGACGCCAGCGTACGACCGACGACCGGACGACCGACCACCTCCGAAAATCCGGCACTCCAGCGTCCGAGCCAGATCGAGCGGACGTCCGACGTCTACCGGACGTCCGGCCGCCCGTGAGTCCCCGGACGTCCGACCCCTGGTTGTGTCCAGTTGCGGGCTGAGGCCCATGCTCCCCTTCACTTCACCCCCATTTGCACTTAGACTATAAATATACCTTCCCCTTATCCTTTCTAGGGTTAGCAAAGTAGTAGCTCATTTAGAGATAGAGCTTTGCTCATCCATTAGGGATCTACTCCACGAGAGAGACCGTGGCCCCTCTTCGGAGAAGATCCACCTTGGATTCAAGACCCCTGTGTGGGAAGATCCTTCTAGGATTCAAGCCCCCATCTCCTTTGGATTTGGGATGAACTCTACCATCAAGACCTCCTCATGGAGATGAACCTTACCTTGTATCTTTCCCTTTGTTGTTCATGTACCTTGTGGATCTTGTGTGTTTGATTGTCTAGTGGATGTGTGATTGGACTTGTTCTTGAGTATTACCCCTTGTGTTTTCTCTCCATTCTTCCCCGTGTTCTTTTTTTTCTTCGCGGGATCCGCTCCTTTCGTGAAAGATTGGCCACATAGGGTTCCACCCTACATCAGGTGACCCTGTTCTTGAGCTTGCATGTCAAATTTATGTGGTCAAAAGTAGTTTTATTGCATGATATAGCCTCTAGACACTTGTAGGAGTAGTTGCTATCAATTTTGTTGAGTTTGGTTCACTTTTATTTCGAGCCACTAAAAATTTCAGAAATTTTTCAGAGGAAGAAATATGTTTAGGAAAATGTACCAAGGTGGTTCCTCAAGGAAGCAAGGACCCAGGCCCGCGATACGCGAGCCAGACCATTAACTACCAAGAGAAGCTCAAGTGCGGCCTTGTGAGTGTCCGTCAGAAAATTTCATGGTCCAGGCAGGAATTAAGGAGGAATTTGAAGCGTATGTGCGTAACGCTGAACTTGAGGGCTTCATGGCAGATAAGTGCCCTCAGTACTACTACCTCACTGATTCCTTTGTGAGAATATTTAAATTTACATCATCACGCAATTCTCAAATTGTCCTGTTTGATCTTTATGATAAATCTTATACCCTGGACTTAGAAGATTTTAATACTGCTTGTAAACTCCCTCAATGGGGTAGTGCTAGTGAGTCTCGCGAATCTGAATATAAAGACTTTCTTGCTAGTATAACTGTGGGGCAATCTAGGGAGATCACGCAAGCTACCATAGGGAGCATTCATTTCCCTGCCATACATTATTTTGATCTCTTTATAAGAAGATGCATTAACGGTAAGGACGAGGCATGTCACATGTGCGTTCCTGATCTTAGTGTTGTCAAGAGTGCTGTATTAGGAGATAGACAATATAACTTGGGGGCCATTGTTGCACATAGGTTGCATAAATAGTATTAATGGAGATTTCTTCGGTGGAATTTATGCAACCCGTTTAGCTGATTTTCTTGAGATACCCATAGGTGGAGATGATATTGAGTTGCCTCCTGCTTATTTAGATTATAATGCTATGGTTCATCATCAGTTTGTTGAGAAGAACGATCAGTCCCTCCAGTACCAACTAATCTTTGACAGATGACGTACCTATCATGTCGCTCTCCCCGCTCGTACTTTCTTTGACTTTCAGGCAAAAGGGAGATATGTTATAACCAGGGAGGAGGCGAACGAGTACGAGAGGAGGATGGAGGCAGCTCGCCTCCAAGCTGCAGCTCTTCAGGCAGTAGCTGATGCATCTCAGTACGATCCCAGCCTCAACTTCGAATATCCACCAGGCCATCCATGGGCATAGACCAACTTAGGCCAAAAGCCTAAGCTTGGGGGAGTACGTATTTCCCACCGACATTACATTCATGTTCACACACTCATGCCAGTTGTCCGTGCTCATACTTCTTCATTGTATCATCCATGCTAGTTTATTTTCTTTTTAAGCTTTCTTCTTGTGTGTTTGAAAAAAAAACCTTAAGAAAAACAAAAAAATAGTTGTAGCTTTTAGCTAGTTTACTTTTCATGCCTGTAGTAGCAGTAATTAAAAAGAAACCCCAAAAAGATTTCTCGTTCTTCTTTTGCTTGTTGGGAGCTTTCTCGTGTGAATTGTTTTATTTCTTTTCTTTGGGGATCGAGAGGAGAAGACCGCGATGAAATTGTTGAGTGGCTCTTATATGCATTATTGTTGATCTAACAAAGAGCCCATATTACCTTGTCTTCTCCCATGCATTGAATGCTTGCAGATTCCAGCTTAGTCCAATGCACGTGCACTATTATTATTATCCACATTATTCGGCCGTGCAAGTGAATGGCAATAATGATGATATATGATGAACTGATTGAGATGAGAAAAGCTGGTTTGAACTCGAGCTCTCTTGTTTTTGTAAATATGATTAGTCCATCCTTCCTGATTCAGCCTATTATGGATGAAACATGTTTGCAGTGACAATTAGAGATTATAGTTTCTTATGCCATGCTTAATTTGCTAGGAGTTTATAATGGTTTACCTTGCATGCCAACATGCTATTAAAATGGTTGTGCTGTGGTATGATAGGGTGGTATCCTCTTTTGAACGATTCAAGTGGCTTGACTTGGCACATGTTCACGCATATAGTTGAAACAAAATTAACATAGTCTCTACGATATTTATGTTCATGGTGAATTATATCCTACTCATGCTTGCATTCTGTGTTGATTAATTTTAATGCATGTTCATGACTGTTGTCGCTCTCTAGCTGGTTGCTTCCCAGTCTCTTTCTAGCCTTCACTTGCACTAAGCGGGAATACTGCTTGTGCATCCAACTCCATAAACCCCCAAAGTTATTCCATATGAGTCCACCATACCTTCCTATATACGGTATCTACCTGCCGTTCCAAGTAAATTTTTATGTGCCAAACTCTAAACCTTCAAATAAACATTCTGTTTTGTATGCTCAAATAGCTCATGTATGAACTAGGGCTGTCTGTATCGTCCATGCTAGGCGGGTTATTCTCAAGAGGAGTGGACTCCGCTCCTCACTCATGAGAAAATGGCTGGTCACCGGGATGCCCAGTCCCATGCTCAAATCAAATCAAAATAATTGCAAACAAAACTCCCCCAGGATTGTTGTTAGTTGGAGGCACCCGTTGTTTCGGGCAAGCCATGGATTGATGCTTGTTGGTGGTGGGGGAGTATAAACTTTACCATTCTGCTTGGGAACGCCTATAACGTGTGTAGCATGGAAGATATTGAGATCTCTCGGTTGTTATGTTGACAATGAAAGTATACTGCTCAAAATATTATTCATCTCTATTTCAAAATCGAGCTCTGGCACCTCTACAAATCCCTGCTTCCCTCTGCGAAGGGCCTATCTATTTACTTTTATGTTGAGTCATCATCCTATTATTAAAAAGCACCAGTTGGAGAGCACCGCTGTCATTTGCATGTAATATCATTAGTTTACATTGAGTATGACTTGACTGGATCTCTTTTACCATGAATTACAATGTCTAGTCAGTCCTTGATCTTTAAAGGTGCTCTGCATTTATGTTTTGCTGTCTAAGAAAGGGCTAGCGAGATACCATCTTGTTATATCATATTATGATTGTTTTGAGAAAGTGTTTTCATCCGAGATTTATTATTATTGCTCGCTAGTTGATTATGCCATTGATATGAGTAAACATGAGACCAAAATGTTATTGTGAATATGGTTAGTTCATAATCTTTGCTGAAAACTTGAATTACATATTTGCAACAACAAGAGCAAACAAAGTTTGTAAAAGTTTTTCTTTATCACTTTCAGTTTGTCAACTGAATTGCTTGAGGACAAGCAAAAGGTTTAAGCTTGGGGGAGTTGATACGTCTCCGTCGTATCTACTTTTCCAAACACTTTTGCCCTTGTTTTGGACTCTAACTTGCATGATTTGAATGGAACTAACCCGGACTGACGTTGTTTTTAGCAGAATTGCCATGGTGTTATTTTTGTGCATAAATAAAAGTTCTTGGAATGACCTAAAAATCAATGGAGATTATTTTTGGAATATATAAAAAATACTGGCGAAAGAATCAAGGCCAGGGGCCCACACCCTATCCATGAGGGTGGGCAGCGCGCCTACCCCCCTGGGTGCGCTCCTCCTGGGCCCCCTGGTTCTCCACCGACCTCAACTCCAACTCCATATATTCATATTCGGGGAGAAAAAAAGCAGGGAGAAGGATTTATCGCGTTTTATGATACGAAGCCGCCGCCAAGCCCTAATCTCTCCCGGGAGGGTTGATCTGGAGTCCATTCGGGGCTCCGGAGAGAGGAATCCGTCGCCATCGTCATCATCAACCTTCCTCCATCACCAATTTCATGATGCTCACCGCCGTGCGTGAGTAATTCCATCGTAGGCTTGCTGGACGGTGATGGGTTGGATGAGATTTATCTTGTAATCGAGTTAGTTTTTTTAGGGTTTGATCCCTAGTATCCACTATGTTCTGAGATTGATGTTGCTATGACTTTGCTATGCTTAATGCTTGTCACTAGGTCCCGAGTGCCATGATTTCATATCTGAACCTATTATGTTTTCATGAATATATGTGAGTTCTTGATCCTATCTTGCAAGTCTATAGTCACCTATTATGTGTTATGATCCGTTAACCCCGAAGTGACAATAATCGGGATACTTACCGGTGATGACCGTAGTTTGAGGAGTTCATGTATTCACTATGTGTTAATTCTTTGGTGCGGTACTCTATTAAAAGGAGGCCTTAATATCCCTTAGTTTCCAATAGGACCCCACTGCCACGGGAGGGTAGGACAAAAGATGTCATGCAAGTTCTTTTCCATAAGCACGTATGACTATATTCGGAATACATGCCTACATTACATTGATGAACTGGAGCTAGTTCTGTGTCACCCTATGTTACAACTATTGCATGATTGATCACATCCGACATAATTATCCATCACTGATCCATTGCCTACGAGCTTTTCATATATTGTTCTTCGCTTATTTACTTTTTCGTTGCTACTGTTACAGTCACTATAAAACCAAAAATATTACTTTTGCTACCGTTACCACTACTATCATATTAATTTGCTACTAAACACTTTGCTGCAGATATTAAGTTTCTAGGTGTGGTTAAATTGACAACTCAGCTGCTAATACTTGAGAATATTCTTTGGCTCCCCTTGTGTCGAATCGATAAATTTGGGTTGAATACTCTACCCTCGAAAACTATTGCGATCCCCTATACTTGTGGGTTATCAATGTGCCCGTTGTTGTTGCTAATGTTACTATTTTGACTAACTTTGTTATACTTGAGATGCCCGAGGACGACAACATGTTGATTATCCTCAGTAGACCCTTCTTGAATATTGCAGGGGCTATTATTGATTGCAATAAAAGCAAGGTCACTTTTCATATCAATGGTAATGAGCATACGGTGCATTTTCCGAAGAAACAATTCCAAGTGAATGGTATTAATGTTATTGAAAAATATCTGACAATCACTATTGGAAGTTTTCAAATACCTCTACCTACTGTCAAAAAGAAATATGAAATGCTTATTGTTGGGGACATTCATATCCCCATTGAGGTGACTTAGTGATTTACGAAAGTTCTTTGGTTTCATGCTAATCTAAAGTGGTTGTTAATAAGACTTGATCAACCTTATTAATGGATCATTTTTTAGCGGTATGAAGTTGATGAATTTAGTAAGCACTACCTTGTGTCCCTACTTTTTGTTTTATGTTTTTGTTAGTTAAATAAAATAAAATTACCATGTTTTGTCTGTTTTCTGAATTTCCTGTGCAATAAAAAATGACCCAAAAATAAAAGTTCTCAGAATGCCCTGAAAATTTAATGCAATTTTCTTCTTCTAAATATTCCTGAATTTCTGGTGCAAATAATATCAGAGGGAGGTGCACTAGGTGGGCACAACCCACATGGGCGCGCCAGGACCCCCAGGAGTGCCCTTGTGGGTTGTGGTCCCCATGTGGGCCCCTCACTTATCTCTTTACACCACATCATCACCTACCTCCAGAAAAAAAATCCCCATAGCTCTCTCTCCCATGTTCTTGCTCTCGAACCCGCGGATTTCAATCTCTTTGCTCGAAGCTCCGTTTCTGAAACTATTTCGGGGGATTGTTACTTGGTATGTGACTCCACCGTTTGTCCAATTAGTTTTTGCTTTAGTGGTTTATATTTTGAATAATTAGCTACTCTTGGTGCTACTGTAGATGAGCTTGCATGTTGAATTCATAGAGCTTTAAGTAGCTTGAATGCTTGCTATGGCCTCTATGTATCCCTATAAGTAGTTGCTATTAATTTTTCCAAGTTTTATTGATAAATTTTTGTCACTCAAATTTTTTTAGAAAATTGTACGTGAACACGATGAACCTTTTTGGAAGGAGTTCTTCGAGGAGGTGATCCTCGGGGGCATCTTCTAGTGACAGCTCCGCTCGCCGGTCATATGTTGAACCAAGTGAAAGTTCTACTCGAGATGCCGCCACCAAAACATGCTTATGGCCTTGCGATGACTATATGATGCATGTGGGCATTAAGGAGGAATTTGAGCAGTGTGTTCACAATGCCGGTCTCGGCCCCTACCTTTTAGATAAGTGCGAACAACGCCACCTCCTCACTGAATCATTTTTCAAAGGATTTAAATTCCTTCCTCGTGAGTCTAGGGTGTCATTTATGTTTTATGATAATCCATTTACCATATCACTAGATAATTTTGCTTACCGCTGCAAACTCCCGTTCTGGGGTTCGCTTGACGAACTGCCAAGGGCTGAGTATCAAACGTTCTTGACTAGTATTTGTTGCGGTGAGACGCGGGGGGTGACACAAGGTAGAATAAAGAGCATTCATTTTCCCGCAATTCAGTACTTTGCATTATTTAACGGGAAATGTATAGTAGGCAAGCAAGACTGTAGTACACTATGTGCTCCAGACTTGAGCCTCATACACACCGCTCTCACTAGTGAAAGGAATTATAACCTTGGAGCGATTGTTGCACGCAGACTTTAGCATAACGCTAATAGTGGCTGGTTCTACGGTGGAATTTATGCCATGCGTTTAGCACGGGGGCTGGGTGTTGCACCTTTGCCCTTTGACCCTATCCTACCCACGCAGTATTTGGACTTCGACACCTTAAAAGATCATAAGATCCTTAAAGGAAAAATTGATAATTTCACTTACAATCTGTTGTTTAACAAAACATCTGTTGTGCACACATATTTGCCTGCGCCTGCTCTTTTTAACTATCACAGCAAAGGAAGATATTTTGTTCTTGAGAGCGAGGCACGAGCTCACAACGCAGTAGTGCAGGCAGCACGACAAGCCGAGGCATCCGCACCGAGAGCCTCCATGAGCTACCACTCAAACTACTATCCAGGCTTCTGATCGACTACCAAGTTAGGCCGAAAGCCTAAGATTGGGGGAGTACGTGTTTCTCACCGACATTACATTCATGTCCACTTATTTTCATTTGTCGGTGTTCACACTTTTTCATGGTATCATCCATGTTTAAATTTTATTTTTCTTGCTTTCTTCTTGTGTGTTTGAAAAACTTTAGAAAAACCAAAAAGATTAGTTGTAGTTAGTTTACTTTCCATGCATGCTTAGTTGTAATATTAATATTAAAAATAGAATCCAAAAATATTTCCTTGTTCTTCTTTTGCTTCTTGGGAGCTTTCCCGTGTAAATAGTTTTTCTCGTTTTCGCTTTTTCCTTTTATTGGCTTGTTCAAGAAAACCAAGAACTCCAAAAATACTTCAGTGTGCTCCTCTGAACTTCTTTTATTTTTATTCGAGTTGCATCAAGGAGAAGACCACAATGAAAATGTTGAGTGGCTCTCATATGAATAACTGTTGAACTAATAAAGAGCACATTTTGTCGGCGTTCTGGGAACGGGGGTCCCCAAACTTGCCTGCCTGCGGCCCACGGCGTGGCTCCACCAGCGGCCCCGTATGGCCCATCTTCACTAGCAAACACTCAAGACCCTCGCGAGGGACCAAGACTCGCGAGGCGGATGATGCAAGACCTCCTTAGGGACGGCCTCACCAGGCTAGCTCGCGAGGGGCGAAGAGATCAAGGCAAGGGACACCTCGCGAGGTTCCTGTGACGCAAGTCATGATGATTGGAGCCAGGCGGGCGCCAGCACGCGCAGTGTCCTCGTTTCTCTTTGGTGCTAAAGAGGCAAGCACATACGAGGAGTCCCGAGGCATCATGCAAAGGTTTCCATATCGGTGCAACAAGACTAAGACCAGCAGGACAGCAGGACAGAGGTTACCGTGGAGCCCAAGACGGCATCACCACTAGAGCCTTTGGCAGGCGAAGACTACTTTTGTCAGGATAGCTTGTACTAGTTGTCTCCCTTCGAATTTGGCTATTGTGGGATCCCTTCCCACTCAATATTTGGGAAGAGAACCAGGGCCTCTATAAATAGGACTAGCCACCACCATCGAGAGGAGGATCTCATCTAGAGAGACCATCCCCAACCACACAAGTTCGCTGTAACACCCCGGATGTGACTTACCCAATTTGTACTCTAACTCTTGCCGTTTCCGGCGTTAAGTTATTTTATTTTCTCGGGTTCGGGTCTTTGTCTCCATGTGTTGTTATCGTTGTCATGCATCTCATATCATGTCATCATGTGCATTGCATTTGCATACGTGTTCATCTCATGCATTTGAGCATTTTCCCCGTTGTCTGTTTTGCATTCCGGCGCTTCGTTCTCCTCCGGTGGTCATTTCTACCTTTCTTTCGTGTGTGGGGATTAAACATTTCCGGATTGGACCGAGACTTTCCAAGCGGCCTTGGTTTACTACCGGTAGACCGCCTGTCAAGTTTCGTACCATTTGGACTTCGTTTGATACTCCAACGGTTAACCGAGGGACCGAAAAGGCCTCGTGTGTGTTGCAGCCCAACACCCCTCCAATTTGGCCCAAAACCCACCAAAACCTTCTTCATCATCTAAAGAGCGTCCGATCACGATCGCGTGGCCGAAAACCGCACCTCATTTGGACTCTCCTAGCTCCCTCTATGCCTATATAAAGAACCCCTCCTAAAAATCCCGGATCCCCTCCATCCCTAACCTCAGATCCATCTCCACCCGCCGCCGCCGGACAAAGCCGCCATCGACGGACACGTCCGGTCCGCCCCGCCGCTGCCACGTGGCCCCCTCCCGTTGGCCGCCGCCCGGCGCCCACTTTGCCGCGCCGTGCGTGCCCACAAGGCCCGTGGCCGGCCCTCCCGCCGCCCGACTGGGCCGAGCCACCCCAGCCGGCGCCGCCCGCGTCTTCCCCGCGCCCGGCCACTCCGGCCGCCGACGCCAGCCGCCCCGCCACTCGACGCCAGCCACCGCGCCGCCTCGCCGCCGTCCCGCGCCGGCGAGCGCGCCGCCCTGCCGCCAACCGCCTACGTCCGGCCGACCTCCTCCTCCTCGACCATGCCCCGACCTCCTCCTCCTATTCTCGGCAAGTCCGGCGACGTCTTCGGTGAGCTCCAAGAAATCCGGCCATCCTCGTAAAATGTGCCAGATCTGAGATCTAAAATCTCGAGGGTTGACTTTTTGCCCGAAACCCTAGTTCATGTTGCCCTGTTCATCGTGCTATAACTTTGCATCTGTAACTCCGTTTTTGGCATTTAGCGTATCAAACTGTTCGTCTCAGAGAGCTCATCATTTCATTCCATTGCATCATTTTCATTTGAGTTCATCTTTATGCCTGAAATGCTGTTAGAAGAGGGCTACTTGAGATAATTGTCAGATCTGTTGCTCCATTTAGATATTTGTCATTTTTGCCATGATTATTGTGTGCATGATATGCCCTTGAGCTCTACATATGTTTTGTTCAGGGTTTTGCCATCTTTCCAGAGTTGCAACCCATGTACTTTTGTGATGTGTGTGGTGACTAGCACAAGCTTTCAAAGTGAGGCACTTGGTAAAGCTGATTTCAGGGACTTAGCATTTCCACTAAGTCCTTGACCTGTTTATTTCATATGGCCATATGTTCATGTTGTTTCCTAGTGATCCGTGCCTCTTTTGAGGATGATCAGTAAGGGTGTTTTGTTAACCTTGTAGTTCTCTACCCATCCATGTCTTTGGTTGCAATTATGGAGCTCCCTAGCTTGAGTCAATCGAGCTCTACTTTTGCTACTTCGTGAATCTGGGCAGATTGTCTACTTGTTAGCGATTTTGCCGATGATGTTGTAGTTGATCCGTGCATGCTATGCTATTGTTCTTGCCATGTCTAGCTTGCATTTTGTGTATTATTGATGGGTGTATGCTTAGATTATCATGACTTGCTCCGTAGTGAGTGCATCGAGCTCGTAAACATGTCTGAGGACTGATTATGTTTTTGCCATGTTCACATGCTTGCAATTGTATTTTCTGATCCCTTTTGGCTCAAGGTCACTAAGGGACTTTTGTTAAGCTCTTTGAGTAGCTCCATGCTATGATTTACTTTGCCATGTTCAGATCCTGTAGCATGTAGTTTTTCTGCTCCGAAGAGTGCTACCTGATCTGAAATTCCAGACAAGTGTTAATTTCACTAAGTCTGAGATATGTTTACCATATGCATTTTTTCCATGCTTGTTTGAACCTGTTAATGGATGAATTGACCGTAGCTCAGTGCTAGACTTTTGTTAAGCATCTTGAATGCATCCCTGCCATGTATTTTGTTGTCATGTTTGGGTGTTGTAGCTTGTTCATCTCTTTGCATTTAGATGGCTACTTGTTGTAAATCGCAGAACGTGGCCATATTTGAATTGCTTGCCATTTCCAAACCGTAACTCCGATTCCGGCGTTCTTTATATCGTTTTCAAGCGATTTTATCTCATCTTTCCAGTGACACACTTGTATTTCCATGTTGAGGCCAGTTTCATGCATTCCTTGTCACATCTTGCATATGCATCCCGCATCACATCCCGCATAGCATTCCATCCTTGCATCATATTGTTTGAGCCTTGCACGTGGTTGATTGTGTTCCGTTTGTTTGTTTGTCTTGTTTGGGTAGAGCCGGGAGATGAGTTCACTAACGAGGAGCCCATTGAGTTTGCTTTCGAGGATCCAGTCAACTATGACAACTTTGCAGGCAAGATGATCATACCCTCGAAATCACTACTATCTTTGCTATGCTAGATTGCTCGCTCCTTTGCTATGCCAATGCTACGATGCCTACCACTTGCTTTCAAGCCTCCCAAATTGCCATGTCAAACCTCTAACCCACCATGTCCTAGCAAACCGTTGATTGGCTACGTTACCGCTTTGCTCAGCCCCTCTTATAGCGTTGTTAGTTGCAGGTGAAGATTGGAGGCCGTTCCTTGTTGGAACATTTATTTACTTGTTGGGATATAATTATATTGCCATGTATCTTGATGCATCTATATACTAGGTAAAGGGTGGAACGCTCGGCCTCTCGTCTAGTGTTTTGTTCCACTCTTGCCGCCTTAGTTTCCGTCATATCGGTGTTATGTTCCCGGATTTTGCGTTCCTTACGCGGTTGGGTTATAATGGGAACCCCTTGATAGTTCGCCTTGATTAAAGCTTTTCCAGCAATGCCCAACCTTGGTTTTACCATTTGCCACCTAACCCCTTTTTCCCTTGTGTTTCCGGAGCCTAAGGGTCATCATTATTTTAACCCCCCTGGGCCAGTGCTCCTCTGAGTGTTGGTCCAAACCGTCAGCCGCCGGTGGCCACCAGGGGCAACTCTGGGCTGGCCTACCGGAAGTTTGGACAATCTGAGTGTGCCCTGAGAACGAGATATGTGCAGCTCCTATCGGGATTTGTCGGTACATTCGGGCGGTGTTGCTGGTCTTGTTTTAACCTGTCGAAGTGTCTTGAAGAACCGAGATACCGAGTCTGATCGGAACATCTTGGGAGGAGGTCTATTCCTTCGTTGACCGTGAGAGCTTGTCATGGGCTAAGTTGGTACTCCCCTGCAGGGATTTGAACTTTCGAAAGCCGTGCCCGCGGTTATGGGCAGATGGGAATTTGTTAATGTCCGGTTGTAGATAACTTGAACCTTAACTTAATTAAAATGAATCAACAGTGTGTGTTACCGTGATGGCCTCTTCTCGGCAGAGTCCGGGAAGTGGACACGGTGTTGGAGTAATGTTTGCCGCAGGATTTGCTCTCTAGTTTCTCGCTCGCGCTTTGCCTCCTCTTCTCGCTCTCTTTTGCGAACAGGATAGCCACCATATATGCTAGTCGCTTGCCGCAGCTCCACATACTTACCTTGCCTTTACCTATAAGCTTAAATAGTCTTGATCGCGAGGGTGCGAGATTGCTGAGTCCCTGTGGCTCACAGATTACTATTACACCAGATGCAGGGCCTGAGGATTCCGCTCCAGGTGACGCGATTGAGCTCAAGTGGGAGTTTGACGAGGACTCTCAACGATACTATGTTTCTTTTCCTAATGATCAGTAGTGGTGCCCTGTTGGGGGTGATCGGGACCGTGTCGCTTGTTGGGTTATCTTTTATTTTGGCGCCGTAGTCGGGCCATGAGTGTTTGGTTGATGTAATGTTATTTATGTACTTGATTGACGTGGCGAGTGTAAGCCAACTATGTTATCTCCCATTTTATTATCTATATTAGATGGGATGTTGTGAAGATTGCCTAACTTGCGACATATGCCTTCAATGCGATTATGCCTCTAAGTCGTGCCTCGACACGTGGGAGATATAGTCGCATCGAGGGTGTTACAAGTTGGTAATCAGAGCCTTCCCTGACCTTAGGAGCCCCATTGCTTGATCGTTTTTAGCGGCCGAGTTGTTTCTAGAAAAATGTTTTGAGTCATTTAGGAATTATATATCGGAGAGTTTAGGAATTCTTTTTACTTCCCAGTCTCCTCATCGCTCTGGTAAGGCATCCTAACGTAGAGTTTTGACTCTTCTCTTCTCAAATTTCACTAAATTTTTTTTAGGATCACACGGGTATCTTGGAATCGTTCCGATGGTTTTATGACAAGAACATTGTCTTGGTGCCTCCTGTCAGGGGTTTTGTGGAAGTGTCCCGGGGAGTTGAGCTCTGATGTGTTGTCGTCATAATTTTATCGTTGTAGTTCTGGAATACCTGAGTTTAGTACGCTGACATCGAAAATCTCTTTTATGCAGTTTGTTGGTGAGATAACCTCGACGCCACCCAGTACTGGGGCGGGAGTTCGGGAGTATCGCCATAACTTGTATAACAGATGCTTTTCGAAGGTTGAGGTAGATGGTTTCCGAAGTTTTTCTTGGTTATGTGTTGAAGGATGGATACAGCTGGATGTAGGATTTGCTAGATTTGTGTGACACCCCTAGTGTCATGCTACAGTAACCCTCTGTGATTAAGCTTAATCTTTTGGCTAAAGAATGCTTAATCACATCTGTTCAATATCTCTTTTCAACTCCCATCTGAATTCAAATTCAAATCATAAGTGAAACTTGAAGTTGCACAAAAGTTGCTGGAAAAATGTTCATCATTTAGCAAATATTCCAATACAATTTGATGTAATTAAAAACAACATCACTCCTATGCTAAAATGGACACTAACATTTATAACAGTCCATTCCAGCAATTTAAAATGCAAATTCATTTATGAAAATTCCAAATGGATCTAAACCTCTCCCAAAATTAATTGTGGCAGTGCCTAAAAATGCACTGGACTTTTATGATCCAGTTTCACATTTTTCCTGAACCATTAAGGTCCCCAGATAATCTTTTTCCTTCTCTGGTAATTAAAGAAAAGAAAAGAAGAAGTAGAGGGGAGAGAGAGAAAGCCCTGCACCACTTGGGCTTCGGCCCACCCGAGCCAACTGGCCCAGCAGGCCGACCGACCCCCCCTCACCGGTCGCTCCCTCCCCTTCCTGTTCCTCTGCTCCGTATCGCTACAGGGGCAAGGTCGACCCCGACCACCTCGCCGGCCTCACCGGGAGAGGATAAGGGCGACGCCTCAGGCTCCCCTCATCTCCCCTCACCCACTTGCCCTCCCCACTTGGTCGCCCACTCCCCCTTGCACTCCCTCGCCCTCTCCGCTCTCTCCCTCGCTCTCCAGATCCCCTCCTCACCTCACCAAGCGCCGTCGTCGCCATGGCTGCGCCATAGCCGCGGCCACCGGCCACCCCGCGTCGTCTGCGCATGTCAAGTAGCGCCGGCGCCTTCACCTATGTTTCCTATGCCCTTGGATCGGAGCGGGGGAGCTCCACTGCCGCCGCACGCATCGTCTTCTTCCTCGACGGCCGCTGGCGATCCCCTTCTTCCCCGACGACATTCTGCAGCTCCTAAACCTCCAAGGGCCACCGTGTGTGCCGCCCGGTGAGCTCCTCCCTTCCTTCTTTCCTCTCCTCGCGCCGTGCCTTTCGCCGTAGCCAGCTCGCCCGCAAGCCGAGCTCCGCCGTCCGCCATTGCCGTCGTAGGGCTCGCCACCGAGCTCCTCCGCTCGAGCTAGTAGCTCCGACGAGCTCCTGGAGCGCCGTAGACCTCGCCCAGCTCCTTCGTTCGCCAAAACACGCACTGCAACGCCGATCCCGACGAGGTCCCGAACCCCACCGCCGCCTCCACTCGCCGCCGACGCAGTTCCGGTCACCCCCGCGTCCAACCGACCACACCATGCGGCGCGGCTTCGTCTTCTCGTTCGAACGCGCCAAGTCCCGGGCCAAATGACCCCCTGTGCGCGATTCCCGGCGAAGTCCGGCGAGCCCCGCCTCTGTTTTGGTCGCCGGCGGTGAAACCCCGACGCGGCCGACGTGGCACACCTGGGCCCCACCTCTGGGTCACTGCCCGTGGGCCCCCTGGCCCCAGTTGACCACGTTGACCGTGGTCAACTGTGCTGACTAGGCACACAGTGTCTCTGACACGCGGGCCCCATCGCATATTTTGTTAAATAAACGTTTTTTTTCTAAATAAAAATGATTAATTAAAACGTTAGTTAAATTAGTTAGTTAGTTAGTTAGTACTAACCAGTCACTGACTGCTGGGGCCCACGCCCCCTAACTAACCCTGTTAGCTTAGTTAAGCCTCTGTTAGACAGAGAGGCTAACAGGTGGGTCCCACCTGTCAGTTTGACTGGTCAGCAGAGCTGACGCAATGCTGACGTCACTACTGACGCAATAAACCTTTTCTGCTTTGAAAATAATTCAGAAATTGGTTTAAACTTTGAAAATCCGTAACTTTTAAACCGTAGCTCGGATCGTAAAAGTTTATATATGAAAAACGCCCAGAAAAACGAGACGAATCCAAATATGCGCCCCGTTTACCTGTCAGAAGCCTATAACTATCTGAACTTGGAACTTTCCCCCTCCGGTCATCTGTCTGACACATGTCCGGAACCGGAAATACATTCCCGGTTGAATTCTCCCTTCACCTATATCGTGTAGCCATACGTTAGGTCACTCCCGGCACAACATATTGCCACGTTATGCTTTGTGATGCTATGTTTGCTTTATATTTACTGTTTCTTCCCCCTCTTCTCTCCGGTAGACCCCGAGGCCGCTGATGCCCCGGTGATTGACTACGTCGTCGACAACGACCCCCTCCTTGCCAGAGCAACCAGGCAAGCCCCCCCTTTGATCATCCCGATATCGCCCATTCCATTCTCTCATGCTTGCATTAGATTTTGCTACTGTTATTGTATGCTCCTATTCTGATGCATAGCCTGCTTTTGTACCTGTTATTGTACCTTACCTGCTTATCCTAATCTGCTTAGTATAGGTTGGTTAGTGATCCATCAGTGACCCCCACCTTGTCCTTGTTGCCCCTGCTTCATCATTGAAGACCCGTTCAACGGGATTGAAGACCAGGCCCCGGCACCGCACATCACTTTCCCCTTAGTTGCTCGACACTGCTGGGTTACTATCGAGTGCCGAGGGTGAGACCTCTACAGCACTTCTGATGTTAACCTGTAGTGTAGCTATTCGGTCGTGGTCATCGAGGGTGATTTCCTCCTTAACCACTTCCGATACGGCTCTGTCGTGCAACCCCTCAAGTGTGAACCTCGAGGGTGATTCCTCTACGTTCAACTTGATGATTACATTGAGTGGAACCCACCGGGGGTGATTCCTTGGGTTTTCCTCTTGATGTTTGGACACACGGATACTTGGACTTTACAACTGTTACTTGGAAAGAGATGTGGAGACGGGTTGACCTGGAAGGTGCCCGTGAGATAATTACGAGGCGTGGCCGGGCATTCTTAGCCCTTGCCGCAAGTCCTCGAGACGGGGCAACGGGGTCACCTCTTTCGTGAGTCTCTGCTTGTTACCGCGCGTTCCTAATCCACTACGATTTGGATATTTGATCCGAGGGGCCTCTGGCCTGATAGCACTAACCATCACGTGGGCATAGTATGGGCGTTCTGCGTCGTATACATCAGCCAAAGCTTAATAGACGTCAGCGACTGAGTGGCACGCGCCGGGTTGGACTGCGCAAGCGCCTGCCTTGTTGAAGGAGGTAGCTAGGTCTGCTCACCGGCCGCGTACGTAACGTGCAGGAGTTTCCGGGCAGATGGCCCATGACCCCTGGGGGCATAGGTTTAGTCCGGCGTGCTGACCTCTCTGTTAAGTCTAGGTCGGGTTGCGGCGTATTGTTTGGCCGAGGCCGGGCATGACCCTGGAAAGTGTGTCCCGCCGGAGTCAATCGAGCGTGGTGGGTAAGTTGGTGCACCCCTGCAGGGAAGAAAACATCTATCGATAGCCTGTCCTACGGTAACGGACACTTGGAGTTGTATCCCGATCGATACAACTAGAACTGTATACTTGTGATGAGAACTGGATGGTGATGAGGATTTGATTGTGATGATAACTGGATAGTATGGCTCTGGGATTGCTTTCTCGCAGGGAGTCGAGAAAGGATCTCTGGCCGAGGTTGATAACACTACTACCGCTTTACTTTATGCTACTCTACTCCCTCCTGTTGCTGCAAGATGGTGGGTTCGAGAAGATGCTAGTCTTCGATAGGACTAGGCCTTCTCCCTATTCTGGCATTTCTGCAGCCCAGTCCACATATACAGCCTTCCGTTGATAATGTTGCATATGTAGTGTAGATCCTTGCTTGCGAGTACTTTGGATGAGTACTCACGGTTGCTTTGCTTCCCCTTTTCCCCTTTTTTTTCTTCTTTCTGGTTGTTGCAACCAGATGGTGGAGTCCAGGAGCCAGATGCCACCTTTGACGACGGATGCTACCCCGAGGGTGCCTACTACCACGTGACGGACGCCGACGACCAAGAGTAGTTAGGAGGCTCCCAGGCAGGAGGCCTTGCCTTTTCGATCGTTGTTGTTTTGTGCTAGCCTTCTTAAGGCAAACTTGTCTAACTTAGGTCTGTGCTCAGATTTTGTTGCTTCCGCTGACTCTTGTGTTTTCGAGCTTATGTATTCGAGCCCTCGAGGCCCCTGGCTTGTAATATAAAGCTTGTATTATTTTAATTTGTGTCTAGAGTTGTGTTGTGATATCTTCCCGTGAGTCCTTGATCTTGATCGTACACATTTGTGTGTATGATTAGTGTACGATTGAATCGAGGGCGTTACAAGTTGGTATCAGAGCCGACTGCCTGTAGGTAGCCCCCTTTCCAACTACTTGGCCGAAGTTGAGTCTAGTCACTGAAAAACTTTTACTAACACTGGCTGTGTGTCTTACGGGCCCACGTCGCCATTGGGTGGTATTAGGATCTTTTATTCCTCGTCTATACTCTGGGACTCTGATCTCTCGTCTATTCGGGCTAAACGATTTTACTAACTCTAACGCTAGGTTCTCGCAATGACTTCCTCCCGGAGAGCCCCTTCCTTCCAGATGATCACCTGCTCCCCCAGAAGCCTTCGAAGATACTCTCCGATGTTCGCTCGAGAACTTGTGCTCATCACTTTTGCGATTCCCTTCCACCGTCAACCCCTATGGAAAACTACATACACTTGCCATTCATACAATCATTCCTCGATGCTCTTGTTATTGCAAGATGCCCCAAAATTCTCTATTGTTTCGAGAATCCTTTGAGCTTACTGCCTTGCAGTTCTTTGCCCCATGAATACCCCCCCTTCGAATAATTCCTCGCACTCACCGAGGATTCGTTCATCCTCAGTTGTTCGTGTGATTCTCAAAATTCTTTGAAATACTATCTGATCTTCCAAAAATCCTCAACAACCTGTTGCTGTTGAAATTCTTGTTTGCTTGCATTATGGTTAATTCCATATTTCAAGTAATCTTCATTGACATCCTCTGTCACTATCCTTTTGAGTCCGTTGATTCAATATGTTGCGGATGCTCGCAATCCTCAGTCGGATCATAGAATTCATCCTTCCGGCTTGGACGTCATTTGACCAAGAGCTGTTTCTCGACCAATCGATTTGTTGTCGATTGTATCCCTAAGGCTATTCAACTTACTTATCTTTTGATCAAAGCGTCTGCTTCTGATCTTCTATTTTTGAAATCATGATTTCTTTGCGTTTAAGCATCAAATTATTCAGATGTTTCTATTATCCGAAGCCTTTGCATTCTTTCTTCATCTGATTGATTACCGATACTCACATCAACTCTGTCGTGAATCGCCAGATCCATTGTTGGGTTGTTATCCGACAGTGTCCTTCACATCCAAAATCTTATCAGTATTTCCCTGATACATAATACCTTCAGTATATTGTATCATCTGCTTTGACTTCGATACTCTGCTTTCGAACTCGTATCTTTTGCTTGGTTGATGGTGGTATAGATTCGTAAAGATGCCCCTATGGGTTGAACTTATGCCTTCCGTAATCCGAGTGAACCCGAGAGTTCTCACGAGTCTTACTCTTCTGGTACTTCGCCAGATAAATCCTCTGCACTACATTTTCTTTGAAAAACGAGGAGTGAATGAAAGGTTATGCATTGAAAAAGTGGGAGTCGACCTTGAACCCTTGTGTTCATGCCCATGGACCCGATGTAGAACTTATCGTGGAAGCTGCTCGTAAATATGATTACCCTTTCTTATAAGTTCATCTTGTATCGGTGGTTTGATCATTCGTAACCGTGGTTCCGACCATAGTTTCTCCTTAACTCCATTTCCTGGACAAGTTAAAATACTTGTCTTCTGCAGATCATTTCATATGTCTAACCTCTATTTTTGATCTACCTCAAGTATTGCCCCTTGTTATCTCAAGTATATTGTGTCATTGCACTACCACTTGTGAATTCTCATTGGAATGATACTCCATCACATCATTCCTAGCTTGATCGGTTATATCATTATCATGCTAAATTTTAACTGTGCTACCAGGTCCTTTCCGGAGCACAATTTTCGACGACGAGCTAAGCTTATGTCGATCTTCCTTGTCATACCATTTTGCCATGAATAGCAAGCTTGCTTTCGAGTTTGTGTCGTACTCGCGATTCAATTAACCTTACACTTCATCATTTCTTTTGCTTAATGTCGTCGTTGATCGATTACATCTTCATGAAACCTCTCGAAAAATGTGTCGTGATCATCATCATCATTCCAAACTTTTCTAGGTTATCAACCGAATTCATGATGAGAAATAACATCCTTACCCCCCTCGATGAATTGTTTCTGAGCCCGTGTGCCCCATCCTCATCTTTTCCTTGCTGAAATTGTATGACTTATTTTATAAGTTGTTCCGATGGATCCTTTGTGTATCCGAAGTCTGACATTTCCCCGATGGCCATGTCAACACTATCCCGAAGCAAGTGTGTGGTACTCTGATCATCAACAAGAACATTGGGAGCGCAATGCTAACTGTTCTTGATCAATTATCCAAACACCGTTGTATGGGTAAACCTCATAAATTCCTTGCCCCCTGTCTAAACGGCTTAATACTTGGAGCCCTATCATGCTCTGCCTTTCCTTGGGAAAGTTATACTCTAACACTTGGGTATAAACATCTTTCCTTTCCATTGGTCTGGTTATCATAATAAACACATTTTCCTTTCCATTGGTTTACTCAACCTTTCTTGTGATCTATATATGTTATAAGCAGAAATAATTCCCTGCTTATGGAAACACCTCGGTTTATAACTCTGTCAGTGTGACCCTGTTACTATTGCTGATGACATTCCGGTAACCACCGATGGACGAGAACTTTGCCTATTGGTCTGCCTCGTATTACGAGCAGGAAAATGGTTCTCTTCGTCCCTCGCCCTTGGTACCAACGATGTTGCCAACATAATTGGCAGGCTATCCTCTGACATGCCTTACTATCATGACCATGCAAAATGTCATCCCCCTTTCTACCTTTAACCCACATGGTGGGCCTATAACCCACAGATCCACAGGATCGAAACCTGACTCTCATGTATATCTTTGATTCCGAAATATTCTTGCATTTGGCTTCGCATCGTGTCACGAGCCACCTTTTGAGAGATGATTTATTCCCGATGCTCTGAACCCCTTTCTCACACTTTGTTCAGGTATCAATCGTTTGTCGATTCGCTTGAAACTTCCTATTGTACCTTCATACTTGCTCTCGATGTTTTATTAAGTTTCAACTCGAGAGATACTTCTGCCTCATTCCCTGAATTGTTCACCAGATAATTAACCCTATAAGGGTCAGTTCTCCCGAAGTTACTCTTTACTTCCCCACTTCAATCTCGGGACGAGATTTCTTGTAGTGGAGGAGATTTGTGACACCCCTAGTGTCATGCTACAGTAACCCTCTGTGATTAAGCTTAATCTTTTGGCTAAAGAATGCTTAATCACATCTGTTCAATATCTCTTTCAACTCCCATCTGAATTCAAATTCAAATCATAAGTGAAACTTGAAGTTGCACAAAAGTTGCTGGAAAAATGTTCATCATTTAGCAAATATTCCAATACAATTTGATGTAATTAAAAACAACATCACTCCTATGCTAAAATGGACACTAACATTTATAACAGTCCATTCCAGCAATTTAAAATGCAAATTCATTTATGAAAATTCCAAATGGATCTAAACCTCTCCCAAAATTAATTGTGGCAGTGCCTAAAAATGCACTGGACTTTTATGATCCAGTTTCACATTTTTCCTGAACCATTAAGGTCCCCAGATAATCTTTTTCCTTCTCTGGTAATTAAAGAAAAGAAAAGGAGAAGTAGAGGGGAGAGAGAGAAAGCCCTGCACCACTTGGGCTTCGGCCCACCCGAGCCAACTGGCCCAGCAGGCCGACCGACCCCCCCCCTCACCGGTCGCTCCCTCCCCTTCCTGTTCCTCTACTTCGTGTCGCTACAGGGGCAAGGTCGACCCCGACCACCTCGCCGGCCTCACCGGGAGAGGATAAGGGCGACGCCTCAGGCTCCCCTCATCTCCCCACACCCACTTGCCCTCCCCACTTGGTCGCCCACTCCCCCTTGCACTCCCTCGCCCTCTCCGCTCTCTCCCTCGCTCTCCAGATCCCCTCCTCACCTCACCGAGCACCGTCGTCGCCATGGCTGCGCCATAGCCGCGGCCACCGGCCACCCCGCGTCGTCTGCGCATGTCAAGTAGCGCCGGCGCCTTCACCTATGTTGCCTATGCCCTTGGATCGGAGCGGGGGAGCTCCACTGCCGCCGCACGCATCGTCTTCTTCCTCGACGGCCGCTGGCGATCCCCTTCTTCCCCGACGACATTCTGCAGCTCCTAAACCTCCGAGGGCCACCGTGTGTGCCGCCCGGTGAGCTCCTCCCTTCCTTCTTTCCTCTCCTCGCGCCGTGCCTTTCGCCGTAGCCAGCTCGCCCACAAGCCGAGCTCCGCCGTCCGCCATTGCCATCATAGGGCTCGCCACCGAGCTCCTCCGCTCGAGCTAGTAGCTCCGACGAGCTCCTGGAGCGCTGTAGACCTCGCCCAGCTCCTTCGTTCGCCAAAACACGCACTGCAACACCGATCCCGACGAGGTCCCGAACCCCACCGCCGCCTCCACTCGCCGCCGACGCAGTTCCGGTCACCCCCGCGTCCAACCGACCACACCATGCGGCGCGGCTTCGTCTTCTTGTTCGAACGCGCCAAGTCCCGGGCCAAATGACCCCCTGTGCGCGATTCCCGGCGAAGTCCGGCGAGCCCCGCCTCTGTTTTGGTCGCCGGCGGCGAAACCCCGACGCGGCCGACGTGGCACACCTGGGCCCCGCCTCTGGGTCACTGCCCGTGGGCCCCCTGGCCCCAGTTGACCACGTTGACCGTGGTCAACTGTGCTGACTGGGCACACAGTGTCTCTGACACGCGGGCCCCATCGCATATTTTGTTAAATAAACGTTTTTTCTAAATAAAAATGATTAATTAAAACGTTAGTTAAATTAGTTAGTTAGTTAGTACTAACCAGTCACTGACTGCTGGGGCCCACGCCCCCTAACTAACCCTGTTAGCTTAGTTAAGCCTCTGTTAGACAGAGAGGCTGACAGGTGGGTCCCACCTGTCAGTTTGACTGGTCAGCAGAGCTGACGCAATGCTGACGTTACTACTGATGCAATAAACCTTTTCTGCTTTTAAAATAATTCAGAAATTGGTTTAAACTTTGAAAATCCGTAACTTTTAAACCGTAGCTCGGATCGTAAAAGTTTATATATGAAAAACGCCCAGAAAAACGAGACGAATCCAAATATGCGCTTCGTTTACCTGTCAGAAGCCTATAACTATCTGAACTTGGAACTTCCCCCCTCCGGTCATCTGTCTGACACAGGTCCGGAACCGGAAATACATTCCCGGTTGAATTCTCCCTTCACCTATATCGTGTAGCCATACGTTAGGTCACTCCCGGCACAACATATTGCCACGTTATGCTTTGTGATGCTATGTTTGCTTTATATTTACTGTTTCTTCCCCCTCTTCTCTCCGGTAGACCCCGAGGCCGCTGATGCCCCGGTGATTGACTACGTCGTCGACAACGACCCCCTCCTTGCCAGAGCAACCAGGCAAGCCCCCCCTTTGATCATCCCGATATCGCCCATTCCATTCTCTCATGCTTGCATTAGATTTTGCTACTGTTATTGTATGCTCCTATTCTGATGCATAGCCTGCTTTTGTACCTGTTATTGTACCTTACCTGCTTATCCTAATCTGCTTAGTATAGGTTGGTTAGTGATCCATCAGTGACCCCCACCTTGTCCTTGTTGCCCCTGCTTCATCATTGAAGACCCGTTCAACGGGATTGAAGACCAGGCCCCGGCACCGCACATCACTTTCCCCTTAGTTGCTCGACACTGCTGGGTTACTATCGAGTGCCGAGGGTGAGACCTCTACAGCACTTCTGATGTTAACCTGTAGTGTAGCTATTCGGTCGTGGTCATCGAGGGTGATTTCCTCCTTAACCACTTCCGATACGGCTCTGTCGTGCAACCCCTCAAGTGTGAACCTCGAGGGTGATTCCTCTACGTTCACCTTGATGATTACATTGAGTGGAACCCACCGGGGGTGATTCCTTGGGTTTTCCTCTTGATGTTTGGACACACGGATACTTGGACTTTACAACTGTTACTTGGAAAGAGATGTGGAGACGGGTTGACCTGGAAGGTGCCCGTGAGATAATTACGAGGTGTGGCCGGGCATTCTTAGCCCTTGCTGCAAGTCCTCGAGACGGGGCAACGGGGTCACCTCTTTCGTGAGTCTCTGCTTGTTACCGCGCGTTCCTAATCCACTACGATTTGGATATTTGATCCGAGGGGCCTCTGGCCTGATAGCACTAACCATCACGTGGGCATAGTATGGGTGTTCTGCGTCGTATACATCAGCCAAAGCTTAATAGACGTCAGCGACTGAGTGGCACGCGCCGGGTTGGACTGCGCAAGCGCCTGCCTTGTTGAAGGAGGTAGCTAGGTCTGCTCACCGGCCGCGTACGCAACGTGCAGGAGTTTCCGGGGAGATGGCCCATGACCCCTGGGGGCATAGGTTTAGTCCGGCGTGCTGACCTCTCTATTAAGTCTAGGTCGGGTTGCGGTGTATTGTTTGGCCGAGGCTGGGCATGACCCTGGAAAGTGTGTCCGGCCGGAGTCAATCGAGCGTGGTGGGTAAGTTGGTGCACCCCTGCAGGGAAGAAAACATCTATCGATAGCCTGTCCTACGGTAACGGACACTTGGAGTTGTATTCCGATCGATACAACTAGAACTGGATACTTGTGATGAGAACTGGATGGTGATGAGGATTTGATTGTGATGATAACTGGATAGTATGGCTCTGGGATTGCTTTCTCGCAGGGAGTCGAGAAAGGATCTCTGGCCGAGGTTGATAACACTACTACCGCTTTACTTTATGCTACTCTACTCCCTCCTGTTGCTGCAAGATGGTGGGTTCGAGAAGATGCTAGTCTTCGATAGGACTAGGCCTTCTCCCTATTCTGGCATTTCTGCAGCCCAGTCCACATATACAGCCTTCCGTTGATAATGTTGCATATGTAGTGTAGATCCTTGCTTGCGAGTACTTTGGATGAGTACTCACGGTTGCTTTGCTTCCCCTTTTCCCCTTTTTTTTCTTCTTTCTGGTTGTTGCAACCAGATGGTGGAGTCCAGGAGCCAGATGCCACCTTTGACGACGGCTGCTACCCCGAGGGTGCCTACTACCACGTGACGGACGCCGACGACCAAGAGTAGTTAGGAGGCTCCCAGGCAGGAGGCCTTGCCTTTTCGATCATTGTTGTTTTGTGCTAGCCTTCTTAAGGCAAACTTGTCTAACTTAGGTCTGTGCTCAGATTTTGTTGCTTCCGCTGACTCTTGTGTTTTCAAGCTTATGTATTCGAGCCCTCGAGGCCCCTGGCTTGTAATATAAAGCTTGTATTATTTTAATTTGTGTCTAGAGTTGTGTTGTGATATCTTCTCGTGAGTCCTTGATCTTGATCGTACACATTTGTGTGTATGATTAGTGTACGATTGAATCGAGGGCGTTACAATTTGGGTGAGATATTATGCTTCCCCTGTATCCCCAACACCCGATTGCATAACCGGAAAGGTTCGGGAGTTCCATAGGTGGGAATTCTTGTAGCTCTAGTTCTTCTTCAACGGGTAGTTGGTTTGCGATTGGGATTTCTTACCGAGTATTCGTTCTTGATCCGTACCTTGTTGATTTATTTCTCTACCTAAATTCTAAGTGGCTTCTCAATTTATGGATATGTGACCATTTCAAGAGGAATGCATTCGTTCATTTTGTTCGGATGTGAAGACTATATGTTGCAATTTTCATTCCGTTGGATTCAGCTTCAATATTTATCTATCAATGTGCTAATGGATGTCAACCTCTTCAGGATGGCTCCTCCAACGCGCACGACTCCGAATCCTGATCCGCCACCACCTCCACCTCCTTCGGAGGCATGGCAAGCTGTGATGGCCGCAACCAATGCAAACACACAGTTGATCATGCAAATTCTCCAAGAGCGCAATCAAGGCAACCAAGGGAACCAAGGCAACAATCAGAATCACTTTGCTACACTCAACCAGTTCCTTGCTAATGGGCCAAAGACTTTCAGCAATTGTGTTGAGGCAACCGATGCTGACGATTGGCTTGTGGATCTGTGCAAGCATTTCGAGTGCAGTAACGTCAGGCCTGAGGACTTCGTCAAGTACGCTTCCTTCCAACTTAAAGATCAAGCTGCAGAATGGTTCCAGCAGTACAAGGATTCCAGAGGTGGACGTGTTATCACTTGGGATAAATTCCGTAAAGATTTCAGAGCTCATCATATTCCTCAGAGCGTGGTTGAAAGCAAGCATGAGGAATTCCGCAACCTGAAGCAAGGCCCTTTGTCTGTCTATGACTACAAGAAGTTGTTCCAGAAGCCCGCCCGCTTTGCCAAGCAGGACGTGCCTGATGAGAAGAGCATGATATACCAGTTCAGGGGTGGTCTCAGAGAAGAAATCCAGCTAGCTCTTGTCCTCTTTGAGCCCTTGAGATACGATGAGTTCTACAACATGGCATTTAAGCAAGAGGCTGCTCAACTGAGGTGTGATGCTTCCAAGAAGCGAGTCAGAGATGCTACTCCTTCTTCCTCTACTCAAGTGGCCAAGCAGCAGAAGTTTTGGCTTCCTCCTCCTCTGTTCCGTCAGCCATATCAGCAGAAGAGCAAAGGTGGCAGTGGATCTTCCCACCCACCCAACCCTGGCTTTCAGAACAAGACTTCGTCTCAAGCTCCAAGATCGAGTGCTCTGTACCACCGTCCGCTTTCGGAGGTCACGTGCAACAAGTGCCAACAGAAGGGTCACTATGCCAAGAAGTGTTTCAACCAGAGGCGTCTTCCTCCACCTCCTCCTGTCAGATCGGCAAGTACAGCTATGGTCAAGCACAACACCAAGCATGCCAAGGTCAACTTGATGAATGCAGCTCAGGCAGAGGATTCGTCAGATGTCATCATGGGTAACCTTCCTGTTAATGATGTTCCCGCAAAAGTACTTTTTGATACTGGTGCATCGCATTGTTTCATCTCGAAGCCTTTTGCATCTAAGCATGAGTTGACTTCCCAAGTTATGCATAGTCCGTTAGCAGTTGTCTCTCCGGGTAAATGTTTGCTCGCTAACCACGAGATTCCGGATATTTCAATCATGATGGGTGATTTCAAGTTTCTGGCTTCGCCAATGGTTCTTGGTAACTCGAATATTGATCTTATTCTCGGGATGGATTGGCTCTCTAAGCACAAGGCTCAGCTTGATTGTGCTACCAGACAGATTCAATTGACTCATTCGTCCGAGGATGTAATTGTGTTTGCCGCTCGTGATGCTACCATCCGTCTGTTTTCTCTCAATGAGAAGGGTGAACTCGATGCCATCTCGCAAATTCCAGTCGTTTGCAAATATCAAGACGTCTTTCCAGAAGAGCTTCCAGGAATGCCTCTGCACTGGCCAGTTGAATTCGTTATTGATCTTGAGCCTGGTACGGAACCTGTGTGCAAGCGTCCTTACAAGCTCGGACCTGAAGAGTTGAAGGAGCCGAAGAAGAAACTCGATATTCAAGAGAGAATGGGTCTCATCCGGCCTAGTTCTTCTCCGTGGGGTTGTGGTGTTCTTTTTGTGAAGAAGAAGGATGGAACGGACCGACTTTGTGTTGATTACCGTCCATTGAACAAGAAGACCATCAAGAACAAATACCCACTTCCCAACATCAACGAGCTGTTCGAACAACTCAAAGGTGCCCAAGTATTCTCCAAGCTTGATCTCCGTATGGGTTATCATCAGATTCGAATCCGTGAGCAAGATATCCCCAAGACGGCTTTCAGGACAAGCTATGGTTCATATGAATACACGGTCATGTCTTTTGGCCTCGTCAACGCTCCTCCGATGTTCTCTCGCATGATGAACTTCATCTTCAACGCCTACACCAATGACTTCGTTTTGGTCTATCTCGACAACATTCTGGTTTTCTCGAAGAACAAGGAAGATCATGCCAAGCACTTGCGTTTGGTGCT
Source organism: Triticum dicoccoides (assembly GCF_002162155.2). Lineage (NCBI taxonomy): Eukaryota > Viridiplantae > Streptophyta > Magnoliopsida > Poales > Poaceae > Triticum > Triticum dicoccoides. The sequence continues at coordinate 434,231,169 of NC_041392.1, read as the reverse complement.
CGATAAGCTCAGAGAACACCAGTTCTACGCCAAGTTCTCCAAGTGTGAATTTTGGCTCGATGAGGTTCTTTATCTTGGTCATATCATCTCTGCCAAGGGCATCGCGGTGAATCCTGAGAAGGTGTCTGCAATTGTGAATTGGGAACCTCCTCAGAACGTGAAGCAACTCTGTAGCTTCCTCGGTCTCGCAAGCTACTGTCGAAGATTCGTTGAAAACTTTTCTAAGATCGCGAAGCCTCTCTCAAATCTTCTCCAGAAGCACGTCAAGTACGTTTGGTCTCCGGAGTGTGACATTGCTTTCAACACTTTGAAAGAGAAATTGATCACTGCTCCAATTCTGACTCCGCCTGATGAATCCAAGTCGTACGAGGTCTTTTGTGATGCCTCTCTCCAAGGTCTTGGCGCAGTGTTGATGCAAGAGAAGAAAGTTGTTGCTTATACATTTGAGACACCTGTAGAGCTCCTTTATAATCACCCTTTTACGTTGTGACGTTTGGTAGCACACAAAGTGTTCCTCCGGTAAATGGGAGTTGCATAATCTCATAGTTATAGGAACATGTATATGTCATGAACAAAAGCAATAGCAACATACTAAACGATCGGGTGCTAAGCTAATGGAATGGGTCATGTCAATCAGATCATTCAACTAATGATGTGACCTCGTTAATCAAATAACAACTCTTTGTTCATGGTTAGGAAACATAACCATCTTTGATTAACGAGCTAGTCAAGTAGAGGCATACTAGTGACACTCTGTTTGTCAATGTATTCACACATGTATTATGTTTCCGGTTAATACAATTCTAGCATGAATAATAAACATTTATCATGATATAAGGAAATAAATAATAACTTTATTATTGCCTCTAGGGCATATTTCCTTCAGTGAAAAAGGTGAAGATTGGGATTGCCAAGAGTCAACCCAAGTACAAGTGCTACCGCCTTGACGACAAGGACACTCTCTTCTTCGAGGATCGTATTGTCGTGCCCAAAGGTGACCTCCGTAAAGTGATCATGAACGAGGCTCACAATTCTCTCCTCTCCATCCACCCTGGGAGCACGAAGATGCATCAGGACCTCAAGCAGGCTTATTGGTGGACTCGAATGAAGCGCGAGATTGCTAAATTCGTGAATGAGTGTGATGTCTGCAGAAGAGTGAAGGCAGAACACCAAAGGCCAGCGGGTCTCCTCCAACCTCTTGCCATTCCAGAATGGAAGTTTGACCACATTGAGATGGACTTCGTGACTGGGTTTCCAAAGTCCAAGCGTGGCAATGATGCTATATTCGTTGTCATCTACAAACTCACCAAAGTGGCTCATTTTCTGCCTATCAAAGAGTCAATCACTGCAGCTCAATTGGCGGAACTCTATACCTCTCGGATTGTCTCTCTGCATGGTATTCCACAGGTGATCTCTTCAGACCGTGGCAGCATCTTTACCTCCAAGTTTTGGGATTCTTTTTAGAAGGCTATGGGCACCAACATCCGCTTCAGCACAGCTTTCCATCCTCAAACTAGCGGTCAAGTCAAGCGTGTCAACCAGATTCTTGAAGATATGCTCAGGGCTTGTGTGATCTCCTTCGGCATGAAGTGGGAGGATTGTCTTCCTTATGCTGAATTCTCCTACAACAACAGTTTTCAAGCAAGTTCGGGCAAGGCCCCATTTGAAATTCTATATGGCAGGAAGTGACGTACCCCTCTCAACTGGTCCGAAACCGGTGAATGTCAGCTTTTGGGAAATGACTTAATCATAGAGGCAGAGGAAATGTGCAAAGTCATTCGAGATAACCTCAAAGCAGCCCAATCCCGCCAGAAGAGCTATTATGATAGTAAGCACCGTGATTTGGCTTTTGAGATCGGAGATCATGTTTACCTCTGCGTCTCTCTTATGAAAGGTACTCGTCACTTTGGTATCAAAGGGAAGCTTGCCCCCAGATATGTGGGACCTTTCAATATTGTCAGCAAGAGAGGCGACCTCGCCTATCAACTCGAGCTTCCTTCAAACTTTGCAAATGTTCATGATGTGTTCCATGTCTCTCAGCTTCGAATGTGCTTCAAGACTCCTGAACGCACCGTCAACTTCGAGCACATTGAGCTCCAAGAAGATCTATCCTATCGTGAGCACCCAGTTGCTATTCTTGAAGAGACTGAACGCAAGACTCGCAACAAGTCAATCAAATTTCTCAAAGTCAAGTGGTCACACCATTCCGACTGTGAAGCTACCTGGGAACGCGAGGATCACCTCCATTCTGAATACCCGGCTTTCTTTTAGTCCTAGATCTCGGGACGAGATCCTTTCGTAGTGGTGGAGTGTTGTAACACCCGGGATGTGACTTACCCAATTTGTACTCTAACTCTTGCCATTTCCGGCGTTAAGTTATTTTATTTTCTCGGGTTCGGGTCTTTGTTTCCGTGTGTTGTTATCATTGTCATGCATCTCATATCATGTCATCATGTGCATTGCATTTGCATACGTGTTCATCTCATGCATTCGAGCATTTTCCCCATTGTCCGTTTTGCATTCCGGCGCTTCGTTCTCCTCCGGTGGTCCTGCCCGCTTGGGTTTCCGGAGCCTGAGGGTCATCATTATTTTAACCCCCTGGGCCAGTGCTCCTCTGAGTGTTGGTCCAAACTGTCAGCCGCCGGTGGCCACTAGGGGCAACTCTGGGCTAGCCTACCGAAAGTTTGGACAATCTGAGTGTGCCCTGAGAACGAGATATGTGCAGCTCCTATCGGGATTTGTCGGCACATTCGGGCGGTGTTGCTGGTCTTGTTTTAACCTGTCGAAGTGTCTTGAAGAACCGAGATACCGAGTCTGATCGGAACGTCTTGGGAGGAGGTCTATTCCTTCGTTGACCGTGAGAGCTTGTCATGGGCTAAGTTGGGACTCCCCTGCAGGGATTTGAACTTTCGAAAGCCGTGCCCGCGGTTATGGGCAGATGGGAATTTGTTAATGTCCGGTTGTAGATAACTTGAACCTTAACTTAATTAAAATGAATCAACAGTGTGTGTTACCGTGATGGCCTCTTCTCGGCGGAGTCCGGGAAGTGGACACGGTGTTGGAGTAATGTTTGCCGCAGGATTTGCTCTCTAGTTTCTCGCTCGCGCTTTGCCTCCTCTTCTCGCTCTCTTTTGCGAACAGGATAGCCACCATATATGCTAGTCGCTTGCCGCAGCTCCACATACTTACCTTGCCTTTACCTATAAGCTTAAATAGTCTTGATCACGAGGGTGCGAGATTGCTGAGTCCCTGTGGCTCACAGATTACTATTACACCAGATGCAAGGCCTGAGGATTCCGCTCCAGGTGACCCGCTTGAGCTCAAGTGGGAGTTCGACGAGGACTCTCAACGATACTATGTTTCTTTTCCTGGTGATTAGTAGTGGTGCCCTGTTGGGGGTGATCGGGACCGTGTCGCTTGTTGGGTTATCTTTTATTTTGGCGCCGTAGTCGGGCCATGAGTGTTTGGTTGATGTAATGTTATTTATGTACTTGATTGACGTGGCGAGTGTAAGCCAACTATGTTACCTCCCCTTTTATTATCTATATTACATGGGATGTTGTGAAGATTGCCTAACTTGCGACATATGCCTTCAATGTGATTATGCCTCTAAGTCGTGCCTCGACACGTGGGAGATATAGTCGCATTGAGGGTGTTACATTCGCCAAGCACAAGAACACCTCACCTCAGGAGGCTGTTCTTCCCTTGTAACTGTTCATCCTCAGCCCAAGAGGCAATCCACCAGACCACACTGGAGTAGGGTATTACACAAAAATGGTGGCCCGAACCAGTATAAATCTTGTGTCTCGTGTTCTTTGGGTTCGTCGAGCTAGGCTGTGAGATCATAGAGTGTGCGAGCTAGAGAGGGGGAGAGATCTTTGTGCGCACCCTAGTGTTCGAACCTCAAGGGTTTTGCCGGAACCCGAAATCTGACATTTGGAGCGCCAGGTAGGGGTGCGCTTAAGCTTTCCTCTTCGTCGATCCGCGCTCCGCCACTCCACCAAGTTCATGGCCGACGCTCGCCGGGTCTGCACTAAGCGCCGGGCCGCTCTCGCCACCCATGTCGCTCAGACAGCCCCTATCGGCAGACCTACCCGTCGTTCTCCATCACCCGCCGCCAACGCCGCCACCGGCTCGACGGCAAACAAGTAGCAAGCCTCTTCACTGCACCCCTCCGTGCGCCATGACGGCCGCACCGCCACCCCGTCGCCGACTCCAGCCGTCTCATCGTCTCACGCTCGCCGCACCCCCACAGATGTGCAGGCTGCGCTGCTCATGGCACGCGAGCTCCTGCGCTACCGCCAGGTCGACGACCTCTACGAGGACTAGTTGGACCGCATCGCCGAGCTCCTTAGCGCCGCGGTGGGCTCTCCTACACCATCCCTCTTGCTGCCTCCCCGCCCCCGCTGCGGGCGATGTGGCTCACGGAGCGCCTTCGCCCCTCAGCACCAAGATGGCGCCCTCGCGCCAAGGTGGGCAGCTCATGGAGCGCCTCAACCTCCCCCGCGTCAAAACAGTGTCCTCGCTCCAAGATGCGTGGTCCAGCGGCATGATCCACCGCGCCATGTTCCCGCACACGAAGAAAGAAGTTGCCAGGAGGTTCCCCGTCCATAAGAAAACACTCCACCGCTCCCAACACCACTACGTCAGGATCGCTTGCTGCGGCATGGCCATGCGCCGCTTGCTTTGGCGGCGCAAGGACGCCAAGATCAAGCTCCGCCTCCGCGACGGGACCCGGTGGCCATGGCAGGTTGTCACGCCTTCACTCCCGAGCTGCATGGCATCGTCTGGCCGGGCAAGTTCAAGCCAGATCTGTCTCCTCACTATGACGGCACCCCTGACCCTGCGGAGTTCCTGTAGCTCTACGAGCTGAGCATCGAGGCGGCCAACGGCGATGAAAAGGTCATGGCGAACTGGTTTCCCATGTCTCTCAAGGACGGTGCTCGCTCATTGTCGGTGTCAAAACCGGCGGATCTCAGGTAGGGGGTCCCGAACTATGCGTCTAGGTGGTAACAGGAGGCAAGAGACACGAAGTTTTACCCAGGTTTGGGCCCTCTTGATGGAGGTAAAACCCTACGTCCTGCTTGATTAATATTGAAGATATGGGTGTTACAAGAGTAGATCTACCACGAGATCAGAGAGGCTAAACCCTAGAAGCTAGCCTATGGTATGATTGTATGTTGTGATTGTTGTCCTACGGACTAAAACCCTTTGGTTTATATAGACACCGGAGAGGGTTAGGGTTACACAAGGTCGGTTACAAAGGAGGAGATATCCATATACGTATTGCCTAGCTTGCCTTCCACGCCAAGTAGAGTCCCATCCGGACACGACATGAAGTCTTCAATCTTGTATCTTCATAGTCTAACAGTCCGACCAATGGAGATAGTCCGGCTGTCGGGAGACCCCCTAATCCAGGACTCCCTCAGTAGCCCCTGAACCAGGCTTCAATGACGATGAGTCCGCCGCGCAGTTGTCTTCGGCATTGCAAGGCGGGTTCCTTCTCCGAATACATCACAGAAGAATTTAAATACGAGGATAGTGTCCGAACCTGCAAAATAAGTTCCACATTCCACCGAAGAGAGAATAATGTTTTCGTAGATCTAATTTGCTAGCTTATTTTAGCAACACGACGTTACATCATGGCCCGGTGATTATTCGAACCGTTTCTTTTAACCAGCCCCGCACATAACGCGAGGCAGTTTTTCGACACGTCTTGTCAAAGCAGAGATCGTGTCCCCTTATTACGGGATTTTCATCAATACGGGCATGGGTAACCCAACCGCGCCATCAATTGCGGCTCTTGGGGGATAAGCGAGTTTTACCAGGCAAGTGGGGACGCTTAATTTTGTCCGCCCATATAAAGGGATAAGGATTCACCTTTCTATCCACGCCTTCTTCCTCCTCTGCTCATCTGCTCCCGCACACTCGAGCTCTAGCGCCCAAGCGCTCACTTCCATCTCAACCTTCTCCAACCATGTCCGGAGCGGGAGGCAAGTGGATGGTCTCCTCCGTCACGGAGGGAGACGTCAAGAAACTGAGGAGAGCCAGATACCTGCCCGAAGACATCGCGCACCGGCTCCCAGATGAGGGACAACTCATCCCCACCCCCGAGCCCCACGAGAGGGTGGTATTCCTCACCCATTTCCTCTGCGGACTAGGATTCCCTCTCCATCCCTTCGTCTAGGGGCTCATGTTTTATTACGGCCTGGATTTCCACGATCTGGCCCCGAACTTCATCCTCAACATCTCGGCATTTATCGTCGTGTGTGAGGCCTTCCTCCGCCTCAAGCCCCACTTCGGCTTATGGCTGAAGACCTTCAATGTCAAGCCGAAGGTAGTGAGCTGCCGCCAGGCGGAGTGCGGAGGCGCCATGGTGGGCAAGATTCCCAACATCACATGGCTCGAGGGCACCTTCGTGGATACCATAAAGGGGTGGCAATCGGGGTGGTTCTATATCACCGAGTCGCGCGACCCCGCATGGGTAGCGGCCCCCGAGTTCCGATCTGGCATCCCCATGCGGCTCACCTCCTGGAAAGAGAAGGGCATGTCCTGGGGTAATTCAAAAGAGCTGACCGGACTCCAGTCATGTATTCAGAACATGGTGGACAAGAAGCTCAAGCTTGTCAACATAGTCCAGGTTATGCTCGTCGCCGGATACTCCTATGCCAACAATGGGAGTTCACCTTGTGGGAGTTCAATCCAGCGCAGCACAGAACTCTGAACAGGCTCTTCGATATGACTCATGAAGATGCCTGGAGGGTGCTGTTCAAGAGCGCCGAGGTCCCTCCCCCCTTTACTGAGGATCGCGGATTCAGCACGAAGCACCACGCCAGTGCGGTAAGTTGTTTTAACTTTTACAGGATATTTGTTTTCTATATAGATTGGCTCTATGCGGGATCTAAACTCCCGTGCCATTAACAGTACTGGCAGAAGATGGCCGGACAAATCGATTGTCCGGCTCCCTTGCCCGAAGGCCCTACAGACGTCCTTCTGGCGAAGATGTTGACTCCGGCCCCTTACAAGGTGCCGGAGAAGACCAAGAAGGCCAAGGGAGCTCGAAAGAGTTCCCGACGCCAGGCGTCATCGGACTCACCGTCCGATGACTCTGCGGCGCACTCTTCCCCCGAAGACGAGGAAGAGGAAGAAGAGGCTCCCCCACTGACTGGGGGAGACAAGAAAAGGAAGGCCGCCCCAACTGGGGAGGCCGGAGGGTCCAAGAAGGGAAGGACGCTCCTTCTGGACAGCTCCACCACCGCCGACGAAAGTGAAGACGAGTGGTTGCGCCGGGCCAAGCCCCAGGGGAGATCGTAAGTATTTGGATACCAAAGTAACCCATAGGATTTCTTTGTCGCGTTGCTTTCCCTAACGCCAAACTCAATTGTGCAGGCCACCCCGAGCCAATATCGAGGTATCCTCGGACGGCTCCCTGGGCTCGTCGGACATGGATAGCGATCCAGTCCCGACCGCCACCTCCCCTCATCCAGCTGACGACACCGAGATGCTATCTCAAGAGGCACCAGATCGACGGGGACAGTCCCGGAGGCGCCTCAAGGCGACCTTCCGGACTCCGGGAGCCGAGGGGACGGGGTCCCCGAGAGCTCCGAGTTCGGCCCTCAGCCGAACACCGTGTCGGACCCTCCAATGGTTCCAAGCTCGGGTAGACGATCCCCTTCTAAGGGGGGTCAAACGCATGTGCCGATGACCTCTGTCCATCCAGAGGCACCGGACACTATGTTGGAAGCGCTTCGCAGCGCTTCCATCGAGGAGGAGCACCGCACTATCATGAGTGCGGTGATCCAGAAGGTTCAGTCCGCCAAGAGCGGATTGACTGAAGCCTGTACTAGCCTTCTAACAGGCTTCGAGGTAAGTGTTTTAAAATGTAGTAGAAGTATTACCGCATAGACAGTAGCCCCTGATGCTTTGTTCGGCGTTCGCAAAGAAAAGCCGAACAGAGGATCAAATAATATCGCAGGAGTCTAATATAAGTATGTCAATATGCATATGCAGGCTTCTCTGCTGGCGTCCGCCGCACTAACTGCGGAGGTCGTCGTACTGAAGCAGGACCTCGATGGGTCCAAGAAAGAGCTCGGCCTTGTCAAGAGGCAGCTCGAGGAGAATGAAGAAGTAATACCCCATCTATGTATATAAAAAGGACGCGATTGCAAAATGACAGGATCATTGTATGTTTTGCCAGGGGCCACGACCGAGGTGGCGACCCTGAAGCAAGCGCTGACCAAGGCCGAAGATACAGCGGCCAAGGAGCGCACCGAGCGAGAGAGGCACGAGGCTTGGGTGGGCGAGGTGTAGCAAGAGCTCCAGGCTCTCGTGATGAAGCACGAGGCGTTGGAGCTTGACTTAAAGACGCGAGAGTCTGAGCTTGCCGCGGCCCGTGAGAGCACGAAGAGTGCCAAGGCCGAAGCCCAAAAGGCCCTCCAAGAGATCAACGCGATGAAGAAGATAGCGGCGGGTAAGGCTTTCTATATGCAAAGCAAGCATGTAAAAGTAATTTACCGATTACTTACCCGAATCCGGAGCTCTTCAGGACCATTCGCAGATTTGCCCCGCAGTGTGTCCGATGCCGCACAATTTTACTAGGCCGAGGATGGAAGCTCGACAGAGAAGCTGTTTTGGTCTCAGTATACTGAGGCCGAACATCCGGTGCCAATGAGCGACCAGCTGAAGCAGATGGTCGAGCTACATAAGGCGGCCGATCAGGCCATGAAGGGCCTCATAGTCCGGCTGTGGCCTGGAGACGCCCTTCCGAACAGCTTCTTCGGCCAGGTGCGGCGGCTTGTGAATGCCTGCACACGGCTGGAGGTCGTCAAGCGATCCGTCTGCATTGAAGGAGCACGTCGGGCTTTCGCCCGTGTCAAAACACAGTGGGTCAAGCTAGACGCCGTGAAGGTGATCAAGGAGGGGCCACCGGAGGGCAAGGAGCACCGCCACCCCGAGATGTACTACGAGGGTGTTCTGCCGGGCGCCCGTCTTATCGCGGATGAGTGTTCACAAAATGTAATTTTTGAATGAGACTTGCTCGTTTTTTATCATGTGTGATGAAAACTTGTTTCATATGCACTATTCAACGCTTGTGTGAATTTAAAATATTACCTTATGTTTGGCTGTTTATCCAATCTGAGAGATGGCTAGTCCTCGGCTTCTGCCCCCATACCACGAGTGCTGGGGTGTTCGGGATAAACCTGAGCACTCTTGTTCCCATGTTTGGGTCCTTCGAGGGAGGTGCTCAGCACAACGAACAAGGCAACCGAACTAATAATGCTTTATCATTCTCACTTAGCCATAGAATTCTATAATTTTAAATTTCGGCGAAACCCCTGGTATTCGGAAGGCCGAATTCGGGGCGCGATACACGCCTGTAAGCCAGACAGAGCCGGCCCCTCGCCCTAAGCGACATAAGTCTTTAGGGACTCGAAAAACCTCGCCGAACAGCGACCAGTCTCTCGCCTTATCATGACAGTCAGTTTTAGCTTTCTCTACTGAGGTGCTCAGCCCGACAAAACCGGGGCACAAATCGCAGTAGTTCTCCTAGCGCTACCTTAGCCGATAGAGCGGAACGTAAGGTACCAAAACATAGGAGCTGGGCAAACCTAACATTTGACCAAAGACATGATTCAGAGCTGATGCATATAATTCTATAAGTTTGGGGTGCCGCACTTGTGAAAGTGTTCGGACTTTTCACACCATACTGTGGGTACGTAAGCCCCTGGTGCTTTGGCTGTACCATATATATAACAAGAATGCAATAATAGTCGTAATGTCATGCATTATTTATTAAAAAATTGCATTACAGCAGAGTGATACAGATAGTGCAATAAGCAAAAGAGTAGGACTATGTCCCTTCCAAGGGCGAGCTGAGGAATGATATGAAATCTGTAATCAACCTGGGGATTCCGTTATATAACGTAGTTGTCTGCCGCCCTGGTTGCTGTATCATGTGTGCGGCAATAGAGCTGCCGGACGGTGTTTCTAGAGATTAAAGTCCTGAAAGAAAAAGAAAAATAACCAAACGGGAAGCCCCTAGTGCGGTTTAGGCTGCGTTTTGGGGCGTGCCACAGTTGTGCCCCCCCTCCCCACCTGTGCCCATGGTATTTTTAATCCGTAATTATGTACGTGCGGCATGAATAATGCCGTTGGGCTGGGATTGGCGTGGCCGCCGTATTGCTACGCGAGCTCAGATCACGCCAGGCGGTCTGTCTGCCGATTGCCCCGAGCGCGCTTGAAGGTATCCGGGCTTTGAAACACCGAACTGGTAGATTGCCTTGAGAGGCTGCTTTGCGCCTCTGCTGCAATAGCCGCGGTGTGCTCCTCTGTTCGAAGAGAGCGCTCTGTGTTTCCATTGACTGTGATAACTCCGCGAGGTCCTGGCATCTTGAGCTTGAGGTATGCATAATGTGGTACCGCATTGAATCTAGCGAATGCGGTTCGTCCGAGCAGCGCGTGATAACCACTGCGGAACGGGAATATATCGAAGATTAACTCTTTGCTTCGGAAGTTATCCGGGGATCCGTAGACCACTTCCATTGTAATTGAGCCTGTGCAGTGGGCCTCTACGCCTGGAATGACACCTTTAAAGGTCGTTTTTGTGGATTTGATCCTTAAGGGGTCTATACCCATTTTGCGCATTGTGTCCTGATAAAGCAGGTTTAGGCTGCTGCTGCCGCCATCCATAAGGACTCTAGTGAGGTGAAATCCGTCGATGATTGGGTCTAAGACCAGTGCGGCGAATCCGCCATGACGGATACTAGTGGGGTGGGCCCTGCGATCGAAGGTGATCGGACAGGAGGACCAAGGGTTGAACTTTGGGGCGACTGGCTCCAACGCATATACGTCCCTAAGTGCACGCTTCCACTCCCTCTTGGGGATGTGGGTTGCGTATATCATGTTCACCGTCCGCACTTGCGGGGGAAACTTCTTCTGTCCTCCAGTGTGCCGCTGTCGGGGTTCTTCCTCGTCATCGCTATGCGGCCCCTTGTCCTTGTTTTCGGCAATTAACTTGCCGGCCTGCTTGAACACCCAACAATCCCTGTTGGTGTGATTGGCTGGCTTGTCTGGGGTGCCGTGTATTTGACACGAGCGATCGAGTATACGATCCAAGATGGACGGACCCGGCATACTTTGTTTGAACGGCTTTTTCCGCTGACCGGGTTTAGATCCTTTGAATCTGGCATTGACTGTCGTATCCTCAGTACTTTCATTATTAATGCGGCGCTTATGCTTGTTGCGACGTGACCTGCTATTGCCGTCCTTGGTATCAGAGGTACCATGGTTCTTTGATATGTTATTACTGCGAGCCAACCAGCTGTCTTCTCCCGCATAGAAGCGGGTCATGAGCGTCGTGAGAGCTGCCATAGATTTCGGCTTTTCCTGACCAAGGTGTCGGGCTAGCCACTCGTCTCGGATGTTGTGCTTGAAAGCCGCTAAGGCCTCCGCATCCGGACAGTCGACGATTTGATTTTTCTTTGTAAGGATCCGAGTCCAAAATTGCCTGGCCGACTCTTCTGGCTGCTGAATTATGTGGCTCAAGTCATCGGCGTATGGTGGTCGCACATAAGTTCCCTGAAAGTTATCGAGGAATGCGGCCTCCAGATCTTCCCAACAGTTAATGGAGTCTGCTGGCAAGCTATTAAGCCAATGCCGCGCTGGTCCTCTGAGTTTTAGTGGGAGGCACTTGATGGCATGTAAGTCATCACCGCGGGCCTTGTGGATGTGGAGGAGGAAGTCCTCAATCCATACTGCGAGATCTGTTGTGCCGTCATATGATTCAATGTTTACAAGTTTGAAACCTTCTGGGAATTGATGTTCCATTACTTCGTCTGTGAAGCATAAGGGGTGTGCGGCGCCTCTGTATTGGGCTATATCGCAACGCAGCTTGTATGGGTCCTGCCCGTTGTGTTCGGCACCGCCGGATTTGCTTTTACTGTATCCGGCGTGACGTTTACCGTCTCGTAGAGTGGTGGGCCCTCGTGATCCATAGATCGATCTTGAATGCTTTGCTTTGTCCTCCAATATGTCTCGCAGGTCTGGCGTATCTCCCCATGCCTTTTTATTTGGATGGCGTTGGGGTGGAGGCTGAGCTTTTGGCTGGAATGCCTCTCTATCGCGGCCACGAGGTGGCCGATCAGCCGTATAATACGCTTCTTCCTCCAGTCGGGGTAGTAACCTGCGCCTTGGGTAACTCTTGGAGGGACGCTCGAGTTTATACTCCTCGGCCGCGAGGACTTCGGTCCATTTGTCAGCTAGCAGATCTTCATCAGCTTGAAGCTGTTGTTGTTTTTTCTTCAGGCTATTTGCCGTGGCCATAAGCCTACGCTTGAAGCGCTCTTGTTCGACAGGATCCTCTGGTACGGCGAGTTCATCGTTGCCGAGGCTTGCCTCGTCTTCGGAGGGGGGTATGTAATTGTCATCCTCCTCCTCTCCGCCAGCCGCCCTCTCGGGAGAGCTGGCTCCTTCATCATCCTGCTCTAAATCTTGCTGGAGGGGATTTTTGTTATCTTCAACGCTATCCAGAGTGTTATTATCTCCTGTGCCGGTATCACCACTTTTTCTTTGGCGGGACTTAGAGCGGCGCCACTGACGTCGGCGCTTGGGTTGCTTCTTGGAGGGGTCATCCTCCGCTATCTCATCGACGTTGCCTTCATTGGGTGTATCCACCATGTATATGTCATACGACGAGGTGGCTTTCTAGTGCCCTATAGGTTCTGGTTCATGTTCGTCTCCTACATCGTCATCCATACCGTCGATGTCTTCGGAGTCGAAGTCGAGCATGTCGGTTAAATCAATGACAGTGGCTACAAAGTGGGTGGTGAGTGGGCGTCGAATTTCTTCGTCGTCCGCATCCCAATCTTGTTGGCCATAATCCGGCCAGGGCTCTCCTGACAAAGAGAGAGACCTTAGTGAATTCAGAATGTCGCCGAAGGGCGAGTGCTGAAAGATATCCACGGCGGTGAATTCCATGATCGGCGCCCAATCGGATTCGATTGGCGGGGGCGCGGATGGTTCGGGGTCCGGAAGAGAGTCCGACACCTTGGAGTCACAGGCTGCGCAGAGGATTATGCTGGTGTCTGGCTCGATCGTCGTCGAGACTGCAGCCCCTGAGGCGGTGTCTAGCCACCTGTCCTCGATTGGCGCAGCTGGCTCCGAGCTAAGGGTCGGAGCTGATGCGGGCGCGGCCTCTGGGGTACCGTCCGGTGGTAGAGCTAGGTCATACCCATCGCGACAGTGCGGCGCGCCCGGCTATGGCTCGAATCCGTCGAAGATCAAGTCCCCACGGATGTTGGCCGTGTAATTCAAACTTCCAAATCTGACCTGATGGCCAGGGGCGTAGCTTTCAATCTGCTCCAGATGGCCAAGCGAATTAGCCCGCAGTGCAAAGCTGCCGAATACGAAGATCTGTCCGGGGAGAAAAGTCTCACCCTGGACCGCATCGCTACCGATGATAGTAGGAGCCATCAAGCCTAACAGCGATGACACAGAGGAACTCTCAATGAAAGCACCAATGTCGGTGTCAAAACCGGCGGATCTCTGGTAGGGGGTCACGAACTGTGCGTCTAGGCCGGACGGTAATAGGAGGCAAGGGACACAAAGTTTTACCCAGGTTCGGGCCCTCTTGATGGAGGTAAAACCCTACGTCCTGCTTGATTAATATTGAAGACATGGGTGTTACAAGAGTAGATCTACCACGAGATCAGAGAGGCTAAACCCTAGAAGCTAGCCTATGGTATGATTGTATGTTGTGATTGTTGTCCTACGGACTAAAACCCTTTGATTTATATAGACATCGGAGAGGGTTAGGGTTACACAAGGTCGGTTACAAAGGAGGATATATCCATATACGTATTGCCTAGCTTGCCTTCCACGCGAAGTAGAGTCACATCCGGACACGAGACGAAGTCTTCAATCTTGTATCTTCATAGTCTAACAGTCCGGCCAATGGAGATAGTCCGGCTGTCCGGAGACCCCCTAATCCAGGACTCCCTCACTCATGGCTCCTGAACCTGCCCCCAGGCTCGATCTCCTCCTGGGATGAGATGCGCAACCACTTCATCGCCAAATTTCAGGGCACTCGCGACCGCCCCCCGGTCGCGGTGACCTGCGCCGCGTCAAGCAACAACCGGGAGAAACCTTGCAGAAGTACATCCAATGCTTCAATAGCACGCGTATCAAGATCCCCAAGGTGATGGACGAAGCCATCATCTCAGCGTTTTCCGATGGCATCCGCGACATCAAGATGAAGGAGGAGCTTGCCATCCATGAGGAGCTGTGCACGACTTTGGAGCTGTTCAACATAGCAACAAAGTGTGCAAGAGCTGAGGAGGGGCGCCTCTCCCTCCTCGAGCTCCCCATTGCGGATCCAGAGGAGAAGAAGGCCAAGGTCAAGGACATGAAGTGCAAAGGGGTGGCCGTACTCGCGGCTGAACCGGACACCAAGCGCGTCTGAGATCTTCCCGAGTCGTCCAAGGGCAGCCGTACATTCTGCGCTTTCCACAACGTGCGCACGCACAACACCACCGATTGTCAAGAGCTCAGGGCCATTCGAGACGGACGCTTCGGTCGACGCTCCGAGCACAACGACCAGGGCTACCGCCGAGGAGGTGGACGAGGTGGAGGACATTGGGACGACCGCGGGCCTTGCCAGGAGTGGCGCGACCAGCCTCGCGAGGATCGTTGGCAGGACCAGCGTCGTGAGGGCGCCTGGAGGGACCAGCCTCGCGAGGACCGTCCTTAGGGCAACCCTGGTCTCCCTCCACCGCCGCTGCCAAGGAGGATCGACGACCATCAACAGGACGAAGGGGATGGGGGCTTCTAGGAGCCGCATGCCATCGCCTGCATCTTGGGTGGCGCTCAGGCCCCAGCCTCCCAACGCATCTTCAAGCAGTTCTCTCGCGAAGTGAATGCAGCCCTCCCCAAGCTCGAGGCTAAGCGCCCGCTCAGGTGGTCCAAGTACACCATCACCTTTAGCTCAGTGGACCAGCTCAAATGCGCGGCAACCGTTGGTGTCCTCCCGATGCTCTGTTCACCCATCATCAGCAATGTCCAAGTCACCAAGACTCTCATTGACGACGGTGCAGGGCTCAGTGCCCTGTCCGTCGAGACGTTCGACAACCTTCAAGTGCCATACGATCAGCTCCAGCCCACCAAGCCTTTCTCAGGAGTGACTGACGGCTCTACCACCCCGATAGGGCAAGTTCGCCTCCCTGTCACCTTCGGTCAGTGTGACAACTACCACACCGAGCCCGTCGACTTCGACGTCGCCCACATCCGCCTGCCGTACAATGCCATCCTTGGGTACCCAGCGCTATCCAAGTTCATGGCAGTCACCCACCATGGCTACAACGTCCTCAAGATGCCGGGAAGCGGCAGAATCATTACAGTCCCTTGCGAAGAAAGAGACGTGTGTGCTCTCTCGAGCACGCCTTCCAAGCTGCAGCAATTAAAGACCCTGACAGCGCGGGTGTGCAGTACCCTCCTGAGTCCAAACCCAAGAAGAAGAAGCAGCTACTCCGCACTGGGCCTCAAGGGAGCGGCACCTCCAGCGGCGCCACTTTAGGATCTGCACCAGCGCCTGGGTCGCCTCGCTCCCTCGCATAGGGAGGTGTGCCCGACGCCCTCCTTGGGCAGGGCTCGGGGGCTCTCTTCTGGAGGGCCTCGGACCTGGCCAACATCACGAGGGAGGCGCTCGGGCACCACGTGGAGGCGTGCTTCATGGCACGTTTCTCTCAGGAGGACACCGGGCGAGGAGCGCCCGACGCTCGGGAGTTCATCACCAAGGCATCTCAGGAGCTTCAGGAAGCAAGAGCAATACGCGGCGACCTCCGCCCACCTGGCGCTACTCCCCACCCAGGCGAGGGTGGTGAGCTGCGCATCTGCATCAACATCCCAGGGCTCAACAGAACCGCATCTCAGGAGCGCTTCTGGCCTTCGCGTGCTGGACGATGTGAGGGTTCACCTCACAGCTATGTTCGCACGCCGTTCGGCCTGCCGAGCGTAGCAGCCGCCTTCCAGCGCAACCTGCGGAGCACCCTGGCAGGTCAGGAGGCCAGGCATCACGCAGTCCTGACGGAGATGGAGACGGTCCTCAGGAGGCCACCCGAGCCTCCAGAGCCTCCCGAGGCTCAGGGTCTCAACGTCTCATGAGGAGCGGCTTCTTCAGCGCGCGTCCTCAGCTACCCCAACACTCCTTCAGCAATCAAACCAGGTGACATTTTCCAAGTTCATTCAGCTGGGAGCGCCCTCTGGGCTGCATCATTCCCAGGCCGCGTGGGTCCGTCCCTGCGGCATGTATCCGCTTGCATCTTTAGTTCACCCTGCTGGGGGCGCCCCTTGGGCTGCATCATCCCCAGGCCGCTTGGTCCGACCCAGTGGCATGTAGCGTTCTCGCATTTACCTAAGCTAGTTGCTTCTCATGCATAATCTATCTATGGTTATCACCTGCTTGATTGTCACCCACCATGGGAGCCGCGCGCCGATCGTCTTTCTTCAGGATCCTTCGCATAAGAAGGCTAGGCACGGCGTCTGTGCTCGGGCCCGTCCCTGCAGCGTTGATAAATCCAACGGTCGAGCTCTGTGTGGAAGGCCGGCCCCATTCACGTCACCTCCAGCAGTCGTTGGTGCTTGGCCTTCTTGTGGGATAGCCTCAGGAAATTCATTCGGCGCAGGTTGTCTAACCATCTCGCACAAACGCCACAGCCATCAAGAACCAAGACCAGGCGCAACCCGCCTTGAGGTAGGGCCTCGTGAGTCCCGCGCTAGCTCACGAGTGCCCAGACACACCTCGTCTAGCCCTGCCGAGCAAGCCACGTGTCAGGGCGGGGCTGTACACGCCCCGGGGGCTCTCCGCAGTAGGGAGTCCCCTCCCACGTACCAGTGACGAACCAACAATCACCATGGCGATATGTGCCCTTCCTTGCACTAACTTGCAGGAACTTCCTTAGGACTACAACGGGTGGTACCGCGGACTCTCTCTCTTCTCCCATGCAATTTGCTTGCACGTTAAAAGGGCGGATCCTAAGCATTGCGACTTAGGAGCTCTTACTAGCTCTCCAGCCCTCAACCCTGGCCTTAACCACGGCATCGCGACCTGTCATACTAGCGGCGGCTGAGCTTGCTCGAGGGCCGGGACCTGAGGATGCAGAGCACTCAAGAGAGCATGGAGAAGAGGAAGAGGCTCGCACGGGCCCAACCTAGCTACCCAACAGTGGTCGATGCCCAAATTTGGCGCAACATGAGGAACCAGCTCCAGAACGCCAAGATAAGTCTCGCGCCTGGATCAACCCAGCACTACAGCATAAGATCCTCGCCTCTTGCTGCCCTGCTGCGGCAATGTCGCCTCCCTTTCTCATCCTCAGGTAGCTGCTTGCGCGCTAAAGGGGACCTCTTGAGCATCGCGCCTCATGAGCTCTTACTGGACCTTGGGCCGCTCACCTCCTGGCCTTGACCACGGCATCGCGACCTCGCATACCAGCGACGACTGCAGCCTACCTGGGGACCGGGACCTGTCAGCGTAGAGCACGAAGTTGCCGCGGGATTGGAAAGGGGAAACCGAGCCTCGGCAGGACATGCACTCGCAAATTATCATGAAAAGGATAATATCAACAAAATACATTACAGATCCTTTACACACACCCATGGGGTCCGTTCTAATTCCTCACAGGGAACAAAAATAAAGAAGTTCCTAGGAGCTCTATCTACGCGCGCCGAACAGCGCCGACGCCATCATCAATAGTGGGCCTCCGAAGGCCGGCGCCAACCCCGTCCAGATCATCGACGGTGGCGGCCAGACGCTGCGGCCTTGCTCCGAGCGTGGCGAGAGCTCGGGGGAACGTAGCTGTCGTCACTTGTCTCCGGAGACTCGACAAGCTCGGGAGAGTCGCTGGACCACCAGGAGTCACCGCTGTCGCTGGAGGAGCTACGGGCGAGGCCGGCGGCAGGCCCGGCGCCAGCCGCTGCGCCATCCCGGCGCCCCCCTTCAGGACAACACTCCAAGCGGCGGCCTTCCTCGTCAAAGACCTTGTAGAACAGCGTGGAGGCACCGTCGTACTCGAAGTGGACGGCGAGGGCGCCTTCCGCACGGCAGACTCGGACGACCTCGCCCTAGCCACGAGTCATGAAGATCCTCCTGGAGGAGACGACTTCAACCTCCGCTCCAGTTGCAGGGGCATTGCAGTCGGTGTGCTGCAGCCAAAGCTCAAGGGGACCTGTCGGCGGCATCTCGGCGGCGAAGAACTACAGGAGGCAAATCCAAGTGATCGGAGTCATCGCCGCCCACAACACAAACTCTTGCGAGGAGTCCACAGCATGGACCCCTAGGGTGATGGCGTGCGTCATCGTGGCGCGATGACCATGGCCCTAGCACGGGCAACGGCGCTCGTCGTCCCTCCCTTCGGAATCTTCGGCTTGGGCATACAAGGGCAATGGGTACCCAGGAGGTGGCCGCTCGTACCATGGTCGTGACACTACCGGCCTCACAACTATCTCGCGATGATGGGGCCGCCTCTTCTTCAACGGGAGTACCGCGGGCTCGTTGAGGGGAGTCTTTCCCTTCTCTGCGGCCGAGAACCTCCGTATCGGCGCCATGACCGCACTAGCAAGCAGTGGGACGAGGAAGAAGAATGAGCGGGAGAAGCAAAGGAAGAGATGGATTATGGGGCCTCCGCCCCCCTTCCCATTTATAGCCAAGGGGAGGGCAACCGCCGGCCTCCACGATCTAAGGTAATAATGATCTTTTTCTGCATGCAGGAGTGACTCATCAAGTCGGGCAGTTGCTGAGGCAGCGTGTGGAAGCTGAGACGCCCACGTCCAATCAGTCGCCACACGCCAACCGTGGCCGCAGGCTGTTGGGGCCCGCGGTGCTCCGCACTTGCCCTTTGGCTTTACCTCGAAGCCAAGCCCGAGTGCACCTTAGGCCCGGGGGCTACTGTCGGCATTCTGGGAACGGGGGTTCCCAGACTTGCCTGCCCGCGGCCCGCGGCGATCTTCACCAACAAACACTCAAGACCCTCGCGAGGGGCCAAGCCTCGTGAGGCGAATGACACAAGACCTCCTCAGGGGCGGCCTCACCAGGCTGGCTCGCGAGGGGCGGAGAGATCAAGGAAAGGGACAACTCGCGAGGTTCCTATGACGCAAGTCATGACGATTGGAGCCAGGCGGGCGCCAGCGCGTGCACTGTCCTCGTTTCCTCTTTGGTGCTAAAGAGGAAAGCGCGGGCGAGGAGTCCTGAGGCATTAGGCAAAGGTTTCCATATCGGTGCAACAAGACCAAGACTAGTAGGACAGCAGGACGGAGGTCACCATGGAGCCTAAGACGGCGTCACCACTAGAGCCTTTGGCAGGCGAAGACTACTTTTGTCAGGATAGCTTGTACTAGTTGTCTCCCTTCGAATTTGGCCGTTATGGGATCCCTTTCCGCTCAATATTTGGGAAGAGGATCAGGGCCTCTATAAATAGGACTAGCCACCACCATCGAGAGGAGGATCATCTCATCGAGAGGAGAATCTCATCTAGATAGACCATCCCCAACCACACAAGTTCACCAAGCACAAGAACACCTCACCTCAGGAGGTTGTTCTTCCCTTGTAACTGTTCATCCTCAGCCCAAGAGGTAATCCACCACACCACACTGGAGTAGGGTATTACACCACAACGGTGGCCCGAACCAGTATAAATCTTGTGTCTCGTGTTCTTTGGGTTCGTCGAGCTAGGCCGTGAGATCATAGAGTGTGCGAGCTAGAGAGGGGGAGAGATCTTTGTACGCACCCCAGTGTTCGAACCTCAAGGGTTTTGCTGGAACCCGAAATCCGACACATTTTACCTTGTCTTCTCTTGTTGAATAAAATGTTTGTAGATTCCAGCTTAGTCCACGGCACTCTTGCACTATTATTATTTTCATATTGTTTGGTCATGCAAGTGAAAGGAAATAATGACGATATTCGATGAACTGGCCGTGGCAGAGAGAAACTGGTATGAACTCGACTTGTTCTGTTTGTGTAGATATGTTTAATCTAGTATCCATGATTCAGCCCATTATGATTAAACATGTTTGCAATGACAATTAGAGATTATAGTTTCTCATGCCATGCATAAGTATTTGGGAGTGGATAATGATTTATCTTGGATATCAACATTGCAATAAAATGATTGTGATGTAGTATGATGATATGGTATCCTCCTTTGAATGTTCGAGTGGCTTGACTTGGCACATGTTCATGCATGTAGTTGAATCAAAACCAACATAGTCTCTATGCTATTTATGTTCATGGTGATCATATCCTACTCATGCTAGTGTCCAATGTTACTTATGCATAATGCATGTTCATGATCGTTGTTGCTCTCTAGCTGGCCTCTTCTCAATCTAATTGCTAGCCTTTGCCTGTACTAAGTGGGAATTCTGCTTGTACATCAAAAATCTTGAACCCAAAGTTATTCTAGATGAGTCCACCATACCTACCTATATGTGGTATTACCCTGCCGTCCTAAGTAAATTTGCATGTGTCACCTCTAAAAAATTCTTAAAAAATATCCTTTTTGTGTGCCTGGATCATTCATGGAATGACAGGAGGTGGTCGATATCTTCCATGCTAAGAGGGTTATTCTCAGGTCGAGTGTTTATTCACTCACCATCGCACGAAAAAAGGGCGGTAATAGGGATGCCTAGTCCCAAACTGCAAACACAGAAAGGGTTAATTTATCAAATAATCAAACAAAAACTCTCAATGGAGTCAAAACCTTTACTTTTTATCGCTTGGGAACCACCACTAGCGTGTTTAGCATGGAAAATATTGATAACTGATGGTCGTGAAGTAAATGAGAAGGGTGCATGTCTCAAAATATCATTTATCTCTGTTTTAAAAACTTGAGCTCTGGCACCTCTGCAAATCACTGCTTCCCTCTGCGAAAGGACTATCTATTTACTTTTATATTGTGTCATCACCTTCTAAAATAAGCGCTAGAACCTGAGAGCACAACTGTCATGACTTATGCATTGTGTGTAGCTAATGTTGGGTGCATCATGACTGGATCTTTTCTACCATGAATTACAATGTTTAGTCGCTGCTTGGACTTTGGAGGTGCTCTGCATTTACGTTTTGCATTCTCAGAAAGGGCTAGTGAGATACCACTATTGTCATATTATATCATGGTTGTTTTGACAACGTGTTGCCATTTGAGATGTCTTATTATTGCTCGCTAGCTGATTATGTCATTGATATGAGTTAATATAATCTTTAAGAGTTCTTGTCGGCATGGTTAGTTATAATGTTCGCTGAAAACTTGGGTGTTGTTTAAGCTTATTTATGCAAACAAGAGCAAAAGAGTTCGTAAAAGTTTTTCTTTTTCACTTTCAGTTTATCAACTGAATTGCTTGAGGACAAGAAAATGTTTAAGCTTGGGGGAGTTGATACGTATCTACTTTCACTTTCAGTTTATCAACGTATCTACTTTCCCTAACGATTTTCCTCTTGTTTTGGAATCTAATTTGCATGATTTGAATGAAACTAACCTCGGCCTGACGCTGTTTTCAGCAGAACTACCATGGTGTTGTTTTTGTGTAGAAATAAAAGTTCTCGGAATGGAACGATACTATGCGAGAAATTTTTATGCAATAAATAAGAATTTTTGGAGCCAAGATCCACCCGAGAGGGGCACCTGGGTGCGCACAACCCACCAGGGCGCGCCCCCTCTCCTGGCGCGCCCAGGTGGGTTGTCCCCATCTGGTGGCCCCGCAGACCCTAAAACCGACGCTATAAAATCCTATTTTTCTAGAAAAAATTAAGGAGAAAGAATTATCGCGATCCACGAGACGGAGCCGCCATCACCTCCCGTTCTTCATCGGGAGGCCAGAGCTCTTGTCCGTTTGGGGCTCCGGAGAGGGGGATCTTCGTTCTTCGTCAACACCAACCCTTGTCCATCGCCAATTCCATGATGCTCCCCATCGGGAGTGAGTAATTCCTTCGTAGGCTCGCTGGTCGGTGAGGAGTTGGATGAGATTCATCATGTAATCAAGTTAGTTTAGTTAGGGCTTGATCCCTAGTATACACTATGTTCTTAGATTGATGTTGCTATGACTTTGCCATGCTTAATGCTTGTCACTTTGGGCCTGGGTGCCATGATTTCAGGTCTGAACCGTTTATGTTATCACCATTATATCCATGTTCTAGATCTGATCTTACAAGTTATAGTCCCCTACTACGTGTTATGATCCGGCAACCCCGGAGTGACAATAGTCGGGAACACTCCCGGTGATGACCACATTTTGAGGAGTTCATGTATTCACTATGTGTTAATGCTTTGTTCCGGTTCTCTATTAAAAGGAGGCCTTAATATCCGTTAGTTTCCAATATGGACCCCGCTACCACGGAAGGGTAGGGCAGAAGTTGTCATGCAAGTTCTTTCCATAAGCATGCATGACTATTTACGGAATACATGCCTACATTTATATTGACGAACTGGAGCTAGTGCCGTATCGCCCTAGGTTATAACTGTCTCATGATGAATATCATCCAACAAGTCACCGATCCAATGCCTACGAATTTACCTTATATTTTTCTTGCTAAGTTACTACTGCTATCATCACTGCTACCATTATCCTTGCTGCTACTACTATTATCAAAACTATCATACTACTTTGCTACTGATCACTTTGCTGCAGATAATTAATCTCCATGTCTGGTTGAATTGACAACTCAGCTGCTAATACCTTCAAATATTCTCTGGCTCCCGTTGTGTCGAATCTATAAATTTGGGTTGAATACTCTACCCTCGAAAACTATTGCGATCCCCTATACTTGTGGGTTATCATAGAACTTGATGTAGTCTTGGGAACCCACTTGACCAAGGCCTTAGGAGCTTATTCAAATGCATCAATCTCCTGTTGAAGCTTGTCCTTGCCTTTTAGCTTGTGGTCTTGTAGTGGAAGATCATCTTGAGCTTGTGTTCCTTTGAAAGAAGTGGGGTCATACTTCTCTTGTTGAGGAACAAACTTCGTCTTGGGGTATTGATCTTCTTCCCACTCAACTCCATTGGCATTGAACTTGCGTTCAAAACCAACACCTTGATTCTTCCGGTGCCTTCCTTGCTTGCGTACAATTTCCTCAAATTGCTTACTTCTGGCAAGGCTCTTGTAAACACCTTTCTCTATAATTCCCTTCAATAAGTTGTTTTCTTGCTCAAGCGTAACTTGGCTAAGAGAATCAATAGTGGAATCAAGAGAACTACTAGACGCAACAATATTGGATTTAACATGACTATTGTTACTACTAGAGAAATAAATTTTCTTGCTCTTGTTGCTACATTTTACTTGTGGCATGTAAGTAGACAAGAGTAAATGCTTGGCAATGTAAGAAGAACTTTTCTTACGAAGATCATCATTGATTGCCTTTAAGAACCCATGCTCTTTCTCTAGATTGAGCTTTTCAAAGTGTAGTTTCTCATGAGTCTTTAAAAGCTCTCGATGATCCTCTAACGTAGTTTCATGAGCTAACTTAAGAGTGTTTAGTTCTTTAGTTAGACGCTCAATCTCCTTCTTATCATCTTCATTCGTTTTATCTTGATTAGCATGATTAATAGCAATTTTAATATAGTTTTCATCACTAGAGCTGTCAACAAGTAAATCATCATCATCTAGCAAATCATCTTCATCGCTATTGAAATCAACATAGTCGGGGTGTGATACCTTGGGGCCTTTATCCATGAAACATCTTCCAATCACTTCATTTGGTGAATCAAATATGTCGTAGGAGTTGGATGACACAAGTGCAATACCGGCAACACCTTCATCTTGAGTATATTCAGAGTCAGAGTGATAACTTCTCTCGGAGTGGTTGTCGGAGTCAGAGTCGGATATTCACCAACATGAGCTTGATGTCTTCGTCTTGTGTAGCTCTTTGATGACTTGTCCTTCCTTTCGAAATCCTTGCTTCTGCGAGAGGATCTTCGTTCATAACAATCATCTCTACTCCTTTCTCTTGGTGGTGATTTTTCTCTTTTGCTTCTCCTTTTAGGCGAGTCTTCTCTTCTTTTGTAGGGAGTCGTACACTCACTAGAGTAGTGTCCGGGTCTTCCACAATTGTAGCAATTGCGATCATGACTAGAAGATCTTTTGTCATTGTAGGACCTTGACTTGAAACTTCTTTCTTTGTTTCTACTCTTGTAGAACTAATTAAAGTTCTTCACCATTAGGATCAATTCCTCATTGAAGACTTGTTTCTCATTTGATGATGTAGGAGGATTGCATGAAGCTTTGTAAGCACCACTAGACTTGTTGTGAAGCTCTTCCTTATCCTTGAGTGACATCTCATGAGCAACAATTCTACCAATGACTTCCGTTGGCTTGAGATCTTGTAATTGGGTATCATTTGGATCAATGTGCACACGGTATCATACTTTCTATCCAAGTCTCTTAGGACCTTCTTGATGATGAATCTGTTGGTCATTTCTTCACTTCCTAAGCCGGCAATCTCGTTTGTGATGAGAGCAAGCCTGGAGTACATTTCAGCGACACCTTCACCATCCTTCACTTTGAACTTGTCAAGTTGACTTTGAAGCACATCCAATTTGGATTCCTTAACGGACTCGGTACCTTTGTGCATATCAACCAAAGTATCCCAAATTTCCTTTGCATTCTCAAGACGGCTGATTTTGTTGAATTCTTCGGGGCACAATCCGTTGAAGAGGATATCGCAATCTTGAGCATCGTATTGCAACATCTTCAATTCTTCCGCGGTTGCTTCATGATTCGGTTCTCTTCCATCAAAGAATTCACCTTGGAAGCCAATACACACAATAGCCCAAACGGCGGGGTTATGTCCAAGAATATGCATTTTAATCTTATGCTTCCAACTAGCAAAATTAGTACCATCAAAATAAGGACCTCTACGGTGGTAATTTCCCTCACTAGACGCCATACTCTCCTAGGTTGTGAAACCAAGGCTATGATCACCAAAGCTATGGAAATCAAGACAAATGGAGACCAAAGCTCTGATATCACTTGTAGGATCGAAGGTCTAGAGGGGGTGATTAGACTACTTGACCAAATAAAAATCTAGCCTTTCCCAGTTTTAAGTCTTGGCAGATTTTAACAACTTAGCACAAGTCAAGCAATCAACCTACACATGCAATTCTAAGAGTATAGCAGCGGAATGTAAAACATTGCATATGAAGGTAAAGGGAGGGGTTTGGAAAGGCAAACGCAATGTAGACACAGAGATTTTTGGCGTGGTTCCGATAGGTGGTGCTATCATATATCCACGTTGATGGAGACTTCAACCGACGAAGGGTAACGGTTGCGCGAGTCCATGGAGGGCTCCACCCACGAAGGGTCCAGGAAGAAGCAACCTTGTCTATCCCACCATGGCCATCGCCCATGAAGGACTTGCCTCACTTGGGTAGATCTTCATGAAGTAGGCGATCTCCTTGCCCTTACAAACTCATTGGTTCAACTCCACAATCTTGACGGAGGCTCCCAAGTGACACCTAACCAATCTAGGAGAGACCACTCTCCAAAAGGTAATAGATGGTGTATTGATGATGAACTCCTTGCTCTTGTGCTTCAAATGATAGTCTCCCCAACACTCAACTCTCTCTCACAGATTTGGCTATGATGGAAAGATGATTTGAGTGGAAAGCAACTTAGGGAAGGCTAAGATCAAGATTCTTGTGGTTGGATTGGAATGTCTTGGTCTCAATACATGAGTAGGTGGGTATCTCTTAGAAAATGAAGATGGAAGTGTAGGCACGTTCTGATGGCTCTCTCTCTCTCACATAGAGAGGAGGGTGGGGGTATATATAGCCTCCACACAAAATCTAACTATTACACACAAAAGAGCCAACTCGGTCAGACCAAATGTATGAACTCGGTGAGACCGATTCAGCTCAAAATGTGAACGTTAGACTTTTCGGTGGGACTGGCATGATCAACTCGGTGGGACCGATGAGCTAGGGTTAGGGAAAAACTTGATCTCGGTTTGACCGATTACTTCAACTCGGTGAGACCGATTTCAGTAACAAGCAAACAGAGAGTTGATCAGGCGAACTCGGTGGGACCGATCGCTCCTTTCGGTGATACCGAAATGTTACGAAAGAGAAACAGAGAGTTTGCACTGCAAACTTAGTGGGACCGATCGCTCATTTCGATGAGACCGAAACATTACGAAGGGAAACAAAGAGTTTGCAATCCCATCTCGGTGAGACCAAGATCCCTATCGGTGAGGCCAAACTGATTAGAGTTTCCGGCTTTGGCTATGTCAAGTGAACTCGGTGGCGCCGGATGAATCAAATCGGTGGACCGAGTTTGATTTTAGGTTTAAGACATATTTGGGTTTGAGAAAATGGTTGAGGGCTTTGGAGTATATCACTAAGCATTTTGAGCAAGTAGACCATTAAGCAACACCTCATCCCCTTTTAATAGTATTAGCTTTCTTATGGACTCAATATGATCTCGGATCACTAAGATAGAAATGAAGAGTCTTCAACTTTTGCCAATATTTGTCCTTAGCATTTTGAGGGGTCCACATCTCTAGTCCATGCCATGCCAATCATTTAACTTTCTGAAATAGTCATCTTGAAAGAATATTAGTTCAATGAGCTATATGTTGCTATGAATTTCCAAAACCACCCAGGGATTAGTTGCACTTTCAAGCTGCCATCGCTCGCAGCGGATGTCATAGGCGTTGTGCGCGGATTGGTACAACGCTCATTGCTCATCTAGGAAACTTGGATTTTTCTGTGACCATAGCCGCGGCGACATACTCGAGGGGTCGGAGGTTGTACCACTACTCCTCCTGCAACGTCTAGAACGCGGGCATCAGTGGCGTGGGATACATCGGTTGCTTCTCCTACGCCATGATGGCCTCGTAGTGTGCCTGGGGCCTGCGCCATAGTGAAGCCGGAAACTGGTGTGGGCGTGGGCTCGGCCTCGTCGTCGGACGCCTCCTCCACTGTGCGTTCGTTGCCATCTGAGCTCGCTGAACATGTGTCGCGCACGCCGGGCCTGCCATCTCGTGCTTATGCGTCGACGAGAGCCACTTCCACAGCACTGTCGGTCGTCGTCATTGTGCCGGCAGTCGTGGACAGATGAGGCATGAGAAGCGAATTTTGTGCGGATTGCGCCAAAGGCAGATTTTAAAACATAACAAATCTGACGTCCGGGATAGCAAATTATGTTATCACGAGCACAACAATTTCCTTCAGCAAGCATGACTAATCTGAATGCGCCGATCCAAGACAACTAATCACGACAACATAATTTATCATCCGAAATGTCAATTTTGCCATGCTTAATAATCTGACATCAATTTTTTAATTTTTTAAATGACAATTCAGAGTTCACCAAATCATCATTAGTTATCTGATACTCTCTTCATCCCATAATGTAAGATTTCCTTTTGACAAAAAATGTCTTACATTACAGAACGGATGGAGTAATTTATAGAGGACACTAGTCATCTATAATCAGTTCACCTGACTGCCAATTAAATTCTTCAGTTTGCATTTGCAGCTAGCCACCTACCTAAACTTGCGTGTCTCCTACATCCTTCCCTCGTTCCGACGTCTCATCACCACCACTCAAGCCCTGTTCCTCCTCCCAGTCCTCGCACACGTCGAGGAAATAGAGCACGCAGACCATGACGACGCAGGCGGCGAACATGGGGATGGGCCCGAAGAGCCAGAGGAAGACCGGGCAGGAGAAGTAGAATGCCCGCACGCCGAGCGACCAGAAGTAGCTGCCGCGATTGAGCGTGCCGGTGACGTAGTCCACGGCATGGCCCGGGCGGCGGAGGCGGTGTGCTCGGATCGGGACGTTCACCAGGGTGCTGGTGTGGCTGTAGTACCGGATCGACTGCACGTTGAGGAGGAAGGCCACCAGGAAGCAGACGAGGATGGCGAAGAACTTGGCCGACAGAGCCGCCTCCCCCGTGGCGCCCACCACCAGCGGCGCGTCCGGGAGGAGGCCCCCGCCGCCAGCTCCTGGCTCTCCCCCGCCGCCGCCGGACATGAGCACGGCGATGAGCGAGCTGAGTGTGATGGCCGTGGACGCCAGCAGCGTCGACGCCATGATATTGTTCCGGATCGTCTGCACCGCCAGCACCGCGTGCTTCCCGGACGGCTCCTGCATGCGCCGATCGATCTTGATCAGTTGAATAAATAAAAACCGAAATTTCGAAGGTGAATCGGTAAAAGAAAACTCCGGAGAAACAATGGTTCTGCGAGTAGAGGGTGAACGCGATGATGGATCGATCGCAGGAAATGGGTGGGTGCATGGTTAACGGCGGACGGACCTCCATGATGTGGCGGTCCCAGATGCGGCGGTTGATGGCGTTGACGCCGATGACGGTGGTCGCAGGGCGACGCTGGATACGGAGGAGAAGCCACGCGTGGTATCCCAGCATCAGCACCAGCCCCAGAGGCACCAGCACGTAGTCCAGCGCCTCCTTCCCCATCTCTCTCCCCTGTTCCTCCCAAGGAAGAAAATGACGACGCAATGAGGAGCCAAATGGGCCACACACAACTCTAAATCCCAGGCTGTTTTTTTAGTTCCTTTTTCGGCTTTTCCTATTTACCGTTTTCACGAATAAAAGTAAATAAATTTCGCGTTTTTCAGTAAAACCGATTTAGAAAACGAAAAGTCAGATGCTCGCTGCAAGGTGTTGCGTCACATTTTTCTCTCGAAATGATAGGATGGAAAGCCGAGTAAAAGCCAGATTGCCCAATTAATTAAAATCTGACGAAAGCTATCATAATCACCGAGCGGCACATATAAGATACCCCGCACAAACCACTTTAAAGAGGCCTTTACCGAGACAACACACATGCATCACCGTCATACATAAATCCTGAGCAGACGACTCTGACTTCGTCGTAAGCGAGCGTCGACTCAACCCACACTATAGAGACCATGTGGAGTTGTATGACAATCCATGCCACTCAACCACTTGCCACCAGACAATGCTGCTCCGGCTCTGACGGAGTACTACGAAGGAGAATTAGGCACCGCTGATGTTGTAGAAGATCAACGAACGAACCACATGCTGGTCGTCATCGTACGACACCGGGACCCGCCGCCGCAGCTTCGACTTCCGCAACAACAAACCAGTTGAGGCAATCCTGCAGACATGGCAGGGAAGAGCTGACTACCTCAACCAAAACCATTGCTCCCCCGGCATCGTTGCCACAGAAGCCTCGACACCAACACCAACTACATCCACTGGTCCATCTGGCCTACGCCGAGCTCCAAGGACGAAGCGCTAGAAGGAGGAGGGGGGATGCCAAGGCGCCGCCATCGTTCAATCGCACACGATCAAGGTTCTCCCAGAAGCCGGATCCATGCGGGAGGACGACAACAACGCAATGATGCCTCCAAGAAGGTCTACGACGTCCGCTGCCGCCGCCATCACCAGTCATAGGCCCAAGGAAGATACAGGGCCTTCACCCAAGCTCCCAAACACACAACCTGCACCGCCGTGGCAAGTCCATCAAGCACCACCACTGAGCCAACTCACAGCCGAAGAAGCCAAGCAGCCGACTGCACCTTGAAGAGGTCGGTGGCGGCCACCTACTAGCACCAACTATCAAATCTGTCAACCGTGACCGGAAGTTGGGCCAATGGATGCAACATGAACCACCAAACCTTACCAAGTACCATGCCGACAAGGGACCAGAGGTGTCAACCCAAGGCCAAGAAACACCTCGGTTCCCAGCCACAACCATGCTCCATACGGGCACACACATCACGTGAGCCCACCGGAGGACGGAGACAACAGATCTGACAGACAAATATGCCTTCCTGCTCCATCATCATGAGGCTGCTCCAGAGTTGCAACGCCTCCCGGCACCACCACGCGACCTCCACGCGGCAAATCCGTGTCGGCCAACCCCTTGTGTGCCCACACTGGTTCACCGAGCATGTCGGTACCCATGGCCACCCGATGTCGGCCTGCCATGACCACCTCATGCCAGTCGCTGCACCTTGTCATGGATTCGTCAAGTGCCGCAGCACCGCATAGGAGGAGCATCTCTAGCAGCCAAGATGATGCCACGGACCACAACCGCCTCCCTTGAGTGTCGCCGCCACACACGGCTACTCCCGTCTCGGCAGATCTGGCGTGTCGTAGCCATAGCGATGGAAGGAAAAACCCTGTCGCTGCCAGCCCCGCCTGGGCTTTGCCTGCGGTGCCATCCGGCAACGGCAGGGGAGGAAGGTGTGAGGGGTGTGAGGAGGGGCGTCTGCTGGGGGTGCCCCGGTGCCGCTTCGAATCGGCACGAGAGCGAGGGGAAGGGGGTATTGCTCGACAAATTGATGCAACAAAGGGCAGCTTTAAGGTGGATCATCAAATGTAAGTTCTCAGATATTCAGAGAAACGCCCGGACGTGTTCGTTGACATTTGGCTGACGACGACCATCCAACCCTTCAAATGTTTGCTCTTTAAAAAAAATTGTAGTAGAAGGATTGAGCATGCTTTGTTGCGTTGTTGGTGTTGATGAGATTTCATAAATTTTGTTTGTTATTTTCTTTGGCGTGTCTGAAAAGTGACGTGGTTTTATTTTTTATAATGCGGTGTTTTGTGGGCTTTCTTAGAAGTGTGACTATGTGGTATTTGTGTTGGGAAAGGAATCATGAAAATCAAAAAAATTCCTACGAACACCTAAGATCTATCTAGGAGAAGCATAGTAATGAGAGGGGAGAGTGTGTTTACGTATTCTGGTAGACCGTTAAGCGGAAACGTATATCACATGGTTGATGTATTCGTACTCGTCACGATCCAAACTGATGAAGTACTGAACGGATGACACCTCCGTGTTCAGCACACGTACGGCTCGATGACGTCTCCTCTTTCTTGATCCAGCAAGCGAGGGAGGAGAATTAGATGGGATCGCCGGCAGCACAAGAGCGTGACGGTGATGGTGGTGGAGTGATTCTGGCTGGGCTACGCCGAGCACTATCGAAACAACAAAGCCGGAGGAGTTACGAAGTAACGGGAGAGAGAGAGAGCGGGGCCAAGGGCTTGTGTGTCCTCTCGGGGCACCCCTCCCCTTTATATATAGGTGGAGGGGCGTGGTGGCCAGCCCTCCAAGCCCAGGGGCGCACCAAGGGGGAGGAGTGTTGGGGAACATTGCATGGAAAACAAAAACAAAATCTACGCACACGCAAGATCTATCCATGGAGATACATAGCTACGAGAGGGGGGAGACTCTACATACCCTTGTAGATCGCTAAGCGGAAGCGTTTATCAACGCCGTTGATGTAGTCGTACTCTTCGTGATCTGATCATGATCCAACCATCTAGTGCCGAACGGATGGCACCTCTGAGTTTAGCACATGTGCGGCTCGATGACGTGTCCACCTTCTTGATCTAGCAAGCAGGAGAGGAGAACTAAATGGGATCACAACCAACACGACAGCGTGGTGGTGATGGAGCACCGACAGCGCTTCGCTAAGCGTCGCTGTCGGCGTTCTGGGAACGGGGGTCCCCAGACTTGCCTGCCTGCGGTCCGCGGCGTGGCTGGGCTGGCAGGTCTGTACGTCCATCTTCATCGATAAGCCATTCAAGACCCTTGCGAGGGGCCAAGCCTCGCGAGGCGGACGACGCAAGACCCCCTAAGGAGCGGCCTCGCCAGGCAGGCTCACGAGGGACGGAGAGATCAAGGCAGGGCAAACCTTGCGAGGTCCTCATGACGTGAGCCATGACGATCGAGACCAGGCGGGCGCCAACGCGCGCAGCGTCCTTGCTTCCTCTTTGGTGCCAAGGGGGCAAGCGCAGACGCGGAGTACCGAGGCATCAAGGAAAGGTTTCCATATTGGTGCAACGAGACCAAAACCAGAAGGACGGCATGACGAAGGTCACCATGGAGCCCAAGACGGCGTCATCACCAGAACCTTTGGCAGGCGAAGACCACTTTTTGTCAGGATAACTTGTGCTAGCTGTCTCCTTTCGAATTGGCCGTTGTTGGCTCCCTTCCCGCTCAATATTTGGGGAGAGGACCAGGGCCTATATAAGTAGAACTAGCCACCACAGTAGAGGGGATCGACCCCATCACAAATAGAGAACGGATCCAAGATCATCCCACCCACACAAGTTCACCAAGCACAAGAACACCTCAACCTCAGGAGGCTGTTCTTCCCTTTGTACTGTTCATCATCAGCCCAATAGGCAATCCACCACCGCCACATTGGAGTAGGGTATTACACCACAACGGTGGCCCGAACCAGTATAAATCTTGTGTCTTTCTGTGTTGTGAGTTCGTCGAGTTCGTCCGTGAGATTTTAGCGAGCTAGGGCGTGGATCGATAGGGAGAAAACCTTCGCGTGCACCCCAGTGTTCGAACCTCAAGTGTTTGCCGGAACCCGTGATCCGACATTCGCGCGCTAGGTAGGGGTGCACCATAGCTTCTCTTCCGTCGATCTGCGCTCCGTCGACACCGCGCTTCGCCCACATGGCAGGCGCCCTGCCGCCGACTCCGACGGCCAGCGTTGACGACGGGGCAGGGGGTTCCGAGCTCTGGCCCCCGCCCTACGCCGGGTGCAGTGGCCACCCAAGTTCAAGCCAGAGATGCCGCCGCTCTATGACGGGGCAGCAGACCCGTCAGTTTTCCTGCTGGCCTATGAGGTGGCCGTCCTCGAAGCCGGGGGTGATGACAAGGTCATGGTCAACAGGCTTCCCATGGCCCTCGCCGGCGAGCCACGTGCCTGGATGCTCAACCATCCCGGATCCACGGTGGCGTCTTGGGAGGAGCTCAGCGACCTCTTCACTGCATGCTACGCGGCACCAGCGCACCACGCGGTCGCGGCCCTGCTAGGCGGCTCACAGGCGCCGCCTTCAGAGCACCACATCAAGCCGTTCCTCCACCAGATCGATGCCGCTTCCACGCGCTTGGGGGCTCCGCTGGGCTGGGCCGCGGCTGAGGCCGACCTCACCTTTAGCTCAGAAGACCACCCCGTCACCACCACCGGCTCGGGCATGCTTCGGATGCTCTGCATGCCCACCATCTGCAACGTGGCCGTCACCAAGACCCTCATCGACGGCGGCGCTCGCCTCAACTTGCTCTCCATGGAGGCCTTCAACCTTCTTCACGTGCCGCTCGAGCAACTCAGCCTCAGCAAGCCTTTCTCAGGAGTTGGTTGTGGCGCTGCCCGCTCCCTGGGGCAGATCTGCCTTCCGGTCACCTTTGGCATGCGCGACAACTACCGCACAGAGCTGGTCGACTTCGACATCGCCCGCATCGGCCTCCCGTACAACGCCATCCTCGGGTACCCAGCTCTGGCCCAGTTCATGGCGGCGACTCATCCAGCCCACAACCTCATGAAAATGCCAGGAAGCAAAGGTGTCCTCACCATCAAGGGGGACACCAAGGAGGCCGTGACGGTGCTCAAACTTGCCTTCAGGACCGCTGTGGTGGCACAGCCCATTGGCACCGGTGCTCTCGAGGCCATGGAGGCCGCGCCAACCAAGAAGAAGCAGCTGTTCACCCAAGACAAGGAGAGACAAAGCAGGTGCCGGTCGATGGGGACGGATCCTCAGGATCCATCTTCACCATAGGTGCCAGCCTCAACCCCAGCCAAGAGGAAGCATTGGTGAAGTTCTTGCGCGCGAACAAGGACATATTTGCATGGGAGCCCAATGGGGGTCCCGAGAGAGGTGATTCAGCACCACTTAAGGGTGTGCCCCAATGTGCGCCCTGTGAAGCAACGAGCAAGGCGGCAGTCCACGAAGAAGCAGGCCTTCATCGTCCAAGAGACCCGCAAGTTGGAGGCGCCGGGTGCCGTTCGTGATGTTAGGTACCCCGAGTGGCTGGCGAACCCAGTCGTGGTGCCGAAGAAAGGCGGGAAGGAGCGAATGTGTGTCGACTTCACCAACCTCAGCAAGGCGTGCCCTCAAGATCCGTTCCCTCTCCCGCGCATCGACCAGATCGTCGACTCCACCGCTGAGTGCGGCCTGCTGTGCTTCCTGGATGCGTTCTCAGGGTATCACCAAATCAAGATGGCGGTGGAAGATGTAGAGAAGACAGCCTTCCTGACCCCGTGCGGGGTGTACTGCTACACCTGTATGCCCTTCGGACTGCGCAACGGGGGTGTGACCTTTCAGCGGCTGATGCACATTGCTTTAGGGCGGCAGCTCGGGAGGAACACGGAGGCCTATGTCGACGACATTGTGGTGAAGTCTCGGGAGGCGAAAACCTTGATCCAAGACCTGGAGGAGACCTTCGAAAGCCTGCGCCAGGTGAACTTGTGGCTTAACCCGGAAAAGTGTGTGTTCGGTGTCCCTTTCGGCAAGCTGTTGGGATTCCTCATGTCACACAGAGGGATCGAGGCGAACCTGGAGAAGATCAAGGCCATTGAGGGCATGAGCCCGCCGCAGACCCTCAAGGAAATGCAGAAGCTGGCTAGTCAGGTGACTGCATTGGGGCGCTTCATCTCCAAGCTGGGAGAGCGTGCCTTACCCTTTTTCAAGCTGATGAAGAAGAAGGGCCCGTTCGAGTGGACTCCGGAGGCCGACCAAGCCTTCCAAGACCTCAAGAGATACTCGACCAGCCCACTGGTGTTGGTGGCGCCACGGCCTCTCGAGCCTCTAGTACTTTACCTTGCCGCCATCCAATACTCCGCCAGCGCAGCTCTAGTGGCGGTTCGGGAGGAGCACCAGGCCAAGAGTGCGCCGCGCCAAGCTACGTCGCCAGCCAAGGTGATGCAAGATCAGGAAGGCGCAACAAAAGCCATAGCGGCAGCAACAGAGGACCAAGCTCGGTAGAATGACACCGTAGAGATTCCCGCAAGCGACCAGGCGCCAGGGGTCCCACCACCTCAGGAGACAACCCAACTTGCACAAGACGCGAGCCTCACCAACACACCGGTCCTCGTCGAGCACCCGGTGTACTTCATCAACACGGTGTTGCGGGACGCGAGGGCACGCTATCCCATGCCTCAAAAGCTCCTGCTCACGCTCCTGGTGGCCTCGCGCAAGTTGCGGCACTACTTCCAGGGCCACCCCATCAAAGTCGTCTCAGCCTACCCATTGGAGAGGGTGCTCAGGAGCCCCATCTCTGCTGGAAGGGTCGCCGAGTGGAACATCGAGTAGCAGGCTTTCCTGTTGGATTTCAGCACCACCAGGGTCATCAAGGGAGCCGCACTCGCTGACTTTGTGGCGGAATGGACGGATGCCCCGGCGCTGGAAGCAGGCGAGGACCGGTCAACCTCGCCAGGAAGTGAGGCGCCAGACGGATGGGTCATGTATTTCGTGTTGGGTAGTAATTTCAAAAAATTTCCTACGCACACGCAAGTTCATGGTGATACATAGCAACGAGAGGGGAGAGTGTGTCCACGTACCCTCGTAGACCGAAAGCGGAAGCGTTAGCACAACGCGGTTGATGTAGTCATACGCCTTCACGATCCGACCGATCAAGTACCGAATGCATGGCACCTCCGAGTTCTGCACACGTTTAGCTCGATGACGTCCCTCAAACTCCGATCCAGCCGAGCTTTGAGGGAGAGTTCCGTCAGCACGACGGCGTGGTGACTATGTTGATGTTCTACCGTCGCAGGGCTTTGCCTAAGCACCGCTACGATATTATTGAGGTGGACTATGGTGGAGAGGGGCACCGCACATGGCTAAAAGATCCAAGAGATCAATTGTTGTGTCTATGGGGTGCCCCCTGGCCATGTATATAAAGGAGTGGAGGAGGGGGAGAGGGCCGGTGCCTATGGCACGCCCTGGAGGAGTCCTACTCCCACCGGGAGTAGGATTCCTCCCCTTCCAAGTAGTAGGAGTAGGAGACAAGGAAGGGGAAGAAAGGAGGGGGCACCGCCTGTCGGTGTTAAAACTGGCGGATCTCGGGTAGGGGGTCCCGAACTGTGCGTCTAGGCCGGATGGTAATAGGAGGCAAGGGACACGAAGTTTTACCCAGGTTCGGGCCCTCTCGATGGAGGTAAAACCCTACGTCCTGCTTGATTAATATTGATGATATGGGTAGTACAAGAGTAGATCTACCACGAGATCGGAGAGGCTAAACCCTAAAAGCTAGCCTATGGTATGATTGTTGTTGTGTATGTTGTCCTACGGACTAAAACCCTCTGGTTTATATAGACACCGGAGAGGGTTAGGGTTACACAAAGTCGGTTACAATGCTGGAGATCTACATATCCGTATCGCCAAGCTTGCCTTCCACGCCAAGGAAAGTCCCTTCCGGACACGGGACGAAGTCTTCAATCTTGTATCTTCATAGTCCAGGAGTCCGGCTGAAGGTATAGTCCGGCCATCCGGACGCCCCCTAATCCAGGACTCCCTCAGTAGCCCCTGAACCAGGCTTCAATGACGACGAGTCCGGCGCGCAGATTGTCTTCGGCATTGCAAGGCGGGTTCCTCCTCCCAGTACTTCATAGAAGATTTTGAACACAAAGATAGTGTCCGGCTCTGCAAAATAAGTTTCCACATATTGCCATAGAGAGAATAATATTTACACAAATCTAATATGCTGACGTATTCCGTAGTGTGAGACACCACGGCCAAGCCTTTATTCGTTTTATTATCCCACCTCAGCGCGTCATGCGAGGCGGTTTCCTTGGCACGTCTTGTTAAAGCAGAGATCGTGTCCCCTTATTCCGGGATTCTCATCAATACGGGCGTGGGTAACCCAACCGCTTCTAGGACTCCTAGATTATAGGCAAGTCCAAACGGACACAGAGAGGACGCCTGATATTCACCCTCTTTATAAAGGGACAAGGCTTTTATTTTTCCCTCCCGTGCTCAATCGAATTCTTCCCCCACCTCAATCTCAAACGCCCAAAGTTCAGGTCAGGTGCTCCGAACCTTCAGTCATGTCCGGATCTAGCCTTCAAGGCCGATAGGTGCCTTCCTCCGTCACGGAAGAAGACATCAAGAAGTTGAGGGAGGCCAGATATCTGACCACCGAGATTTTGCATCGGCTGCCTCCCTAAGGGCAGGCCGTCCCCACCCCCGAACCCAACGATAATGTCGTGTTCGTCTCCCACTTCCTCCGAGGTCTAGGCCTTGCTCTGGATCCTTTCGTCAGGGGTTTGATGTTTTATTATGGGCTAGACTTCCATGATCTAGCACCGGACTCCTTTCTTCATATCACGACATTTATTATCGTGTGTGAGGCCTTCCTCCGGGTTACCCCTCACTTTGGCCTATGGCTCAAGACCTTTGAAGTAAAGCCGAAGATGATCGAGGGGCAACATGCAGCGTATGGAGGTGCCTCAATACGCAAGATGACGGGAGCTCCGTGGCCCAAAGGTTCCATCCCAAAGGTGTCTGAATTGTGGCAACAGGAGTGGTTCTACATCACGGCTCCTAGAAGTGCCAAGTGGGTGGCCGCCCCTGTTTTCCGCTCGGGCCCTCCACCACAACTGATGTCATGGATCAGCAGAGGTCTGAGCTGGGGTCCAGCCAAGGACGTGCCTATACTGCAAAGCCGCATTCGAGATATCTTCAATGGAGATTTTAGTTTGGTTGCGGTAATACAAGTTATGCTGGTTTGTCAAGTCCAGCCTTGCAAAAGCCGGCCTCTTCGCCTGTGGGAGTTCAATCCCGAGGGACCGCGTGTCATTCAAAATGTTCTCGGCCTGACGCACGAGGAGATGTACAAGTCATTCTTCGGACCTCAGGTGGAGTGTCCGGAAATCACCCAGGACGTGGGCCTGAGTAGTAGCCGCGCCTCCGAACAGGTAAGGCATCTTCCGGCCGAACATACTATCTCTCCTTTGTTACGAAGTTATTTCTGAGAGTTCGCTTTTTGACCAGGACTGGCTAACAAAGGCGAAGTTGATTCGGTGTTCGGCCCCCCTCCCTGAGGGTTTCAAAAATCCAGTATTGGAAAAGATGCTCCAGGCCACACCTTGACCGGAGCCCTTGAAGGAAGATACTGTGGAGGATAATACGGGCGGACGCGGGCCCCCAACGCTGCCCATTCTAACCGAGGGAGCGAGCGTCTCCATGAAGGAAGACGACCAAAAGAGGAAAAGGACTGCGCCCGGGGATTCGGAAGTCGAAGCTTCCAAATGGGAGAAGAAGTCTCCCACAGAGGGTCCTACCTTGGGGGGCACTGTTGCCGCACAAAGTCCGCGGGGGGATCAATTCTCCCGCGAGTCGTAAGTGACCCGAAATACTTAAATAGTACAGATATGCCATCTTTTTCTTCTGAGAAAATAACCACCGCGTATATCTTTGCAGTTCGGGCCTTAGCCCCTCTCAAATGAGCTCGTCTTCGGGGGATCTTCTTCCAGAGATGATGGAGAGCGAAACGCCTCCTCCAGACTCCTCCGCTCCGGAAGCGGGCGACCCTGAAGTGTCGTCGCGGAGGGCCTCTCTGAGTCCGGTGAGGCCAGAAGATAATCCCATTGACCCCCGAAGCTCCCAGTGTCTGGCTCCCGAAGAGAGCAGACAAAAGAGTCCGGCACCGTCTAGTGTGCGATCGGATGTTCTGAGGGAGTTAGTGGGGCGAGCGGGCATCTTAGACGAACACCGTGTGCTGATGAATACGGTGATGGAGAGAATCTGGTCTGCCGAAAGCGGATTGCATGAAGCTTTTATGAGTCTACTGACAGGCTTTGAGGTACATAAAAGAATGTGTGATAGTCCTGCACATGCTAGGTGTGCCCTGTGTAGATAGTAGCCCCTGAGACTCTGGTTGTCATCGGAAACGACGACGAACAGAGTATCATATTCCCAGGTAATAACCATACTGCCTCTATGTGCAGGTGATGGAAGCTCCGGTGGCTAGCTGGACTAGCGAGTTTGCCCATTTAGAACGGCAGTTGGATGTGGCAGACGCCGACATCGAGCTTGTTAACAAAAGGCTTGATGAGGCACAGGGTAAGTGTCATTATCTGGTAAACGCCACATAGGAAGAGCAGCATGATGCCAGTATCTTTAATATGTTGTGACTGCAAATGGAGCTGCCACTGTTGAAGCCTTGCGGGCGGAACTTGCCCGAGCCAAGGAACAAGCGAGGTTGGGTAATGCGGCTGCTTTGAAGGCGGCCGAATAGTTGCAAGCCGAGAAGGCCGCACATGGCGAGAGCCGAGACAAGATGGCCAAGATGGCCATAGAATTAAAAGCCGCCGCCGACCGTTGCCGGGTTCTTGAAAAGGAAAACCAGGCGAAGGCATCGGACCTTGAGAAGGCTGCTGCGACGAGAAAAGTCCTCCGCTCTGCTATGAGGGAAAAGAAGGAGGAGCTGCGGGAAGCCGGGGATATTGTAGCTGGGAAATCCTTTATGTTGCGGAGGAAGTTCGGAGATCCATGGTATGCCCCTCTGGATCGGCTGTGGAGTTCGGAGGATGTGTATATGGATTTGGCGGCGAGCGCTACCGATGCGGCCAAGTACTTCTAGGGTTAGACGAACCGTGAAGTAGACCAGCTGTTTTGGAGATAATTCCATTCTCCTGAGCGTCCGCTTTCATTGACTGACCAATTAGCCGAATGGGCCGAACTAAATAGGTTGTCCAGACTCTCCATGAGGTCTGTTGTGGATCAGCTATGGCCGGAAAGGTCAAAACCGAACAGCTATTTCAGCTTGGTGCAGCAGTTCCTTGACATGGTGCCACGCATTAATGCGATGAAGAGGTCGGTGTGCATAGAGGGCGCACGGATGGCCTTTGCCCGTGTTAAAGCATACTGGGCGGAGATGGATGCTACCACTGTTGCATCGCGGGATTCGGCCATAGGTCGAAGGGTTGTTGAGCACTACTTTGAAGAAGTTCATGAGGGTGGTCGTTTGATAGAGACCCGGTGCTCAAAAAATATTATGTTTGAGTGATATGTAATCTCATTGTAAGCGAAATGCTTTTATAAATTTTTATAAGGCTATCTTTATACTTTTGCCTGAAAGTAATATGATGCCTCCTGGGCGGCCGTTTATGTATACATGTGTATAACCTGAAAGATTGCAGTCGTCGGCTTCAACCTCCATGCATATAATGCGGAGGTGCTCGCAAAAACACGCGTTCACACATAACCCAACGTCTTGGTCCTATTAAGGAGGTGATAGCGGAGCGAGCGAGGCAACCGGACTATAATGCTTTAACACTTTCACTTAGCCATAGGAGTTTGACAGTGGAGCTACTAGATAGCCCCCGGTGGCTCCGCACTCTCCTGATCCCGGGGTGCGTACATGCGTGGCGGGAAAACGGCCCTTCCTTAAGGCGGAGGAATTCTAACATTCCCACAGGTCATCGAGTAGTTGACTAGTCTCACGCTATATCATGACAGTCAATTTTCGGCTTTCTCTACTGAGGTGCTCGTCCGGATGAACCAGGGCACAATCACAGTAGTTCTCCTGGTGCTACCTTAGCCGGTAAAGCGGAACGTAAGGCACCAAAACACAGGAGCCGGGCAAACCCAACATTTGACCAAAGACAATGATTCGGAGCTGATGCATATAGGGCCAAACTCGCGACGCCGAACACTCCCTAAGGTATTCGGTCTTTGTGGTATAAACCGGGCCTAAATAATGGCCTTTGTAAGAAGCCCCTTGTGTCCAGATACGTGCATTCTTCTGGCGTGGCCACATGCCAAGACGTCAGCATCCTTCTCAACGGTGGATATGTATCAACAAGAGACAGTAAAAAAGGTTTACGCATGGGCTTAATCTAAAAAGAATCCTTGGAGCGGGTCCCTGCTGCACGTCTGCGCCTGTGTCTCCGTTGTGCCGTATCCTGGACGGGTGTAGCACGATGATCGTCTGTAAAAGGGAGGAAGTTAAGTGAAAAAGTTGTCGTGCAAAAAGATAGTTTTTTAAAGAAACCATGTATAATTCAAGATGAGAAGAAATTGCCACTTGTCTGCGCGCGTTGAGCCCCTTCTATTGACAAATAGGGTTGTGACCATTTATTCGGTATAGGTAGTGGCGCTGGACTCGATTAGTTGTGTTTGAGGTCTTGACGACCTATTGGATGCTTTCGCTGGTCCGGGCGCCTTTAGTGTGCGGCTGCCAAGGCAGCCTCACTCTCTTCGGCACACAGAGATCGCTTGATATTTTCGTGCACTGAAATGATGCCACGTGGACCGGGCATCTTGAGTGTGAGGGAGGCGTAGTGTGGTATTGTGTTAAAGCGAGCGAAAGCTTCGCGTTCGAGCAGTGCTTGATAGCCACTTTGAAATGGAGCGATGTGGAATGTTAAATTCTCGCGACGGAAGTTGTCGGGGGAGCCGGATATAACCTGTAGTAGGAGGGAGCCCATACAACGAGCCCCTGGGCCTGGCGTTACTCCTTTAAAGGTAGTATTGCTATGGCGAATTTTTGTTGGGTCTAACTCCATCCCGCGGATTGTATCCTGATATATTAGGTTTAGGCTGCTGCCGCCGTCCATCAAAACTCGTGTGAAGTGATATCCGCCAATTACTGGGTCTAATACCAGGGCGGCCCATCCTGCGTGTCGGATGCTTGCTGAGTAATCGTGATGGTCGAAAGTGATCGGTTGAGACGACCAGTGGAAGGACTTCACGGTGACAGGCACTTGGGTAACACGTTTACTGTTTTGACTTTTGGTGGAAATTTCTTTTGTTCCCTCGTGTCTTGCTTGGGAGGCTCGTCCTCGTCTTCACTTGGTGTATCTTCCCCCTTGTGTACAGCGTTGAGCTTGCCGGACTGCTTGAAGACCCAACATTCTCTGTGGGTATGATTAGCAGGTTTACCAGGGGTACTATGGATCTGTCATACTTGGTCCAGAATTTTGTTGAGGCTAGACAGTTCATCCCTGGTGCCTTTAGGGGGCGGCTTTTGACCTGGCCGAGAGCTTTTGAATCCGGCATTTACTGTCGTGCCCTTCATGTTGTCTTCTTTATTCCGGCATTTGTTATTGCTGTTGCACCGTGATTTCCCTTTTCCATCTCTAACTTTAGATGTACTGGGGTCACTGGTGCTGCATCTGGCTAGCCAGCTGTCCTCACCCGTGCAAAATTGGGTCATGAGGTTTGTTAATGCGGCCATCGTTCTCGGCTTATTCTGGCCGAGGTGTCTGGCGAGCCATTCGTCACGGACGCTATGCTTGAAAGCTGCCAAGGCTTCAGCGTCCGGATAGTCGACAATCTGGTTCTTTTTAGTAAGAAACCTGTTCCAAAGCTTTCGGGCTGACTCTCCGGGCTGTTGAGTTATATGACTCAGATCTCCGCATCCGGAGGTCGGACATAAGTCCCTTGAAAATTTGCCCGAAAGGCGTCTTCGAGCTCTTCCCAACTTCCAATGGAGCTTTCGGGGTGGCCTTTGAGCCAGTGACGAGCTGGCCCTTTGAGCTTGAGGGGTAAGTACTTGATGGCGTGGAGATCATCTCCTCGAGCCATATGGATATGAACGATGTAGTCCTCAATCCAGACCCCAGGGTCTGTTGTTCCGTCGTATGCCTCTATGTTGACGGGCTTGAATCCCTCTGGAAATTCATGGTCTAGCACCTCATCGGTGAAACATAGGGGGTGTGCGGCACCCCTGTAGCTGGGTGTACCGCGTTGTTCGGATGTTTGTTGTGTTGCATTGTATGCTAGGGCGCGCTTGCGTGGTCCATAGATGGATCTTGTTGCGCCGTCCTTTGGGTGCGAGCCCTCGCATGGGTCGCGTGTTGTATTGTGAGTGGCGTTATATGTAGCTCTGTGTTGATAGAGGGGTCGTCTATTCGACCAGGTGGCTGCTTTGATATTTGGTTGTGGGGGGTCTGAGGCCTCCTCATCGAATTCAGGTAGCAGCTTCCGCTTTGGGTAGCTCTTGGAGGGGCGATTGTCGCCGTACATCGCTGCTGTGTTGAGTATTTTACTCCATCGGATGTGGAGTGTGTCTTGCGCAGCCTTGAGCCTTTGCTTCTGCTTTTTCAGACTCCTCACGGTGGCGACAAGCCTTTTACGGGCAGTCTGCTGCTCCAGGTGTCTGTCCGGCGTTATGTCGTCCGGACCATTATCCTTGATAGGATTTGTTTGTTCGGTTTGATTATCCGGATTGCTGTTGTCCGGCAGCGATTCGCCCTGCTCCAGCGCTGGGTCTGTGTGATCGCTATTTCTGCCGAGGCGGGATTTGGGGCGGCGCTTGCGTCGCCGCTTTGACTGCTTTTCGAGGGAACAAGCCTTCGGTGCGTCCTTCTGCTCCTCGTCGTCATCTTTTGGTGTGTCCGCCATGTATACGTCATATGACGAGGTGGCGTTCCAGGGCCCAATAGGCGCTGGTTCTTCATCGTCTCCTTCATCGGCGTCCATACCGTCGATGTCTTCGGAGTCGAAGTCGAGCATGTCGGTTAAATCATCGACAGTGGCTACAAAGTGGGTGGTGGGTGGGCTTTGAATTTCTTCATCATCCGTATCCCAATCTCGCTGGTCGTAGTCCGGCCGGGGCTCTCCTGATAAAGAGAGAGACTTTAGTGATTTCATAATATCGCCGAAGGGCGAGTGCTGAGAGATGTCCATAGCAGTAAACTCCATGATCGGCGCCCAATCGGATTCGGTTGGCAGGGGCGCGAATGGTTCAGAGTCCGGAGAGGAGTCCGGCTCCTTGGAGTCACGAGTCTCGCGGAGTGCGGGGCTGGTGTTCGGCTCGATCGCCGTTGGGATCGCAGCCCCCAAGGCGGCGTCCAACCACCCATCCTCGATCGGTGCAGTTGGCTCCAAATTAAGGGTCGAAGCCGATGCGGGCGCGGCCTCCAGGGGACTGTTCGGCGGCAGAGCTCGTCGTGACAGTGCGGCGCGCTCGGCAGTGGCTCGAATCCGTCGAAGATCAAGTCCCCACGGATGTCGGCCGTGTAGTTTAAGCTTCCAAATCTGACCTGACGGCCAGGGGCATAGCTTTCGATCTGCTCCAGATGGCCAAGTGAATTGGCTCGCAGTGCGAAGCCGCCGAAGACGAAGATTTGTCTGGGGAGGAAGGTCTCACCCTGGACTGCATCGCTGTTGATGATCGTAGGAGCCATCGAGCCTGACGGCGACGACACAGAGGAACTCTCAATGAAAGCACCAATGTCGGTGTCAAAACCGGCGGATCTCGGGTAGGGGGTCTCGAACTGTGCGTCTAGGCCGGATGGTAACAGGAGGCAAGGGACACGAAGTTTTACCCAGGTTCGGGCCCTCTCGATGGAGGTAAAACCCTATGTCCTACTTGATTAATATTGATGATATGGGTAGTACAAGAGTAGATCTACCACGAGATCGGAGAGGCTAAACCCTAAAAGCTAGCCTATGGTATGATTATCGTTGTGTATGTTGTCCTACGGACTAAAACCCTCCGGTTTATATAGACACCGGAGAGGGTTAGGGTTACACAAAGTCGGTTACAATGGTAGGAGATCTACATATCCGTATCGCCAAGCTTGCCTTCCACGCCAAGGAAAGTCCCTTCCGGAGACGGGACGAAGTCTTCAATCTTGTATCTTCATAGTCCAGGAGTCTGGCTAAAGGTATAGTCCGGCCATCCGGACACCCCCTAATCTAGGACTCCCTCACCGCCCCTCCCCCTAGTCCAATTCTAACTAGTCATTGGGGGGCACGCGGCCTGCCTCTCTCTCTCCCCTAAAGCCCAATAAGGCCCATATACTTCTTCCCCCGTATTCCCGTAACTCCCCGGTACTCCGGAAAATACCCGAACCACTCGGAACCTTTCTAATGCCCGAATATAGTCATACAATATATGGATCTTTACGTCTCGACCATTTCCAGACTCCTCGTCATGTCCCTGATCTCATCCGGGACTCTGAACTACCTTAGGTACATCAAAACACATAAACTCATAATATAACCGTCATCAAACTTTAAGCATGCGGACCTTACGGGTTCAAGAACTATGTAGACATGACCGAGACACGTCTCCGGTCAATAACCAATAGCGGAACCTGGATGCTCATATTGGCTCCTACATATTCTATTCTACGAAGATCTTTATTGGTCAAACCGCATAACTACATACGTTGTTCCTTTTGTCATCAGTATGTTACTTGCCCGAGATTCGATCGTCGTTATC
The DNA here is from genome assembly GCF_002162155.2 of Triticum dicoccoides. NCBI lineage: Eukaryota > Viridiplantae > Streptophyta > Magnoliopsida > Poales > Poaceae > Triticum > Triticum dicoccoides. Next base: position 434,186,224 of record NC_041392.1, on the reverse strand, counting down.
TCAATACCTAGTTCAATCTCGTTACCGGAAAGTCTCTTTACTCGTTTTGTAATACATCATCCCGCAACTAACTCATTAGTTGCACTGCTTGCAAGGCTTAAATGATGTGTATTACCGAATGGGCCCAAAGATACCTCTCCAACAATCGGAGTGACAAATCCTAATCTCGAAATACGCCAACCCAACAAGTACCTTCGGAGACACCTGTAGAGCACCTTTATAATCACCCAGTTACGTTGTGATGTTTGGAGCACACAAAGTGTTCCTCCGGTAAATGGGAGTTGCATAATCTCATAGTCATATGAAAATGTATAAGTCATGAAGAAAGCAATAGCAACAAACTAAACGATCAAGTGCTAAGCTAACGGAATGGGTCAAGTTAATCAAATCATCCTCCTAATGATGTGATCTCGTTAATGAAATTACAACTCTTTGTCTATGGCTAGGAAACATAACCATCTTTGATCAACGAGCTAGTCAAGTAGAGGCATACTAGTGACACTCTGTTTGTCTATGTATTCACACATGTATCATGTTTCCGGTTAATACAATTCCAGCATGAATAATTGTCGGGACCCCGATTCTAAGTCACACCGATCTAGCATGTAACACCTCATATCACTTTGCGGCCTCACGCACGGTATTCCCACGGGTGTCGCCTTACCATGGCCTGGGACCGTATGCGCCTTTTGGCTCACGTATATGATAGTGTCGCTAGCATCCATATGACAGAGAACCCGGGCCGACATGACTAGTCATGAACCCAAAGTGGCACTAACTTATAGGGACAGGCATACATGAAACAACATCAAGCATGTCGGTCAGCAGCATGTGAATCCGGGCTGTAGCAACTGGGCTAACAGGACTCCGGGAACCCGGGCTGTAGCAGGCTAGGTAGGACTCCGGATGTCACCGCGTGACATTTCCCCGAAGGGACAGACACAGGAACGAAGTGAATCACATGCCGGCCAGTCTAAGTGTTCCAGAGCAGTAGTGCTGGGCTAGCAGGACTCCGGTAAACCAGGTTGTAGCGGGCTACCATGGCTCGGTGGAAGCACTAGACTACATTTCCCCATAAGAGAGGCTACCAAGGATAGACAACTAGGTTGTCGGATCCCACACATAGCAATAGACGTTACACGTACGCATAACATGCAAGTATGTGCTGTACAACATGGCATCACAACATAACGCAAACTCATATAGGTAAAGGCCCAAAGAGCCACATAGCATTTAATTCAAACAGGGGTCTCATGACCCATCATTCAAAGCATACAAGCAATGGAAGCATTACATGTCTGAGTATAGACAACTACAAAAGAAAAAGGCTGAGAAGCCTGACTATCTACAAGACCCTCCCAAGGGTACAAGATCGTAGCTGAGGTAACAAGCTACTCGTCGAAGTCCAAGCGGAACTACTAGTGAGACAGATGTCTCATCTTCAAAACATAAATAAGGCAAACGTGAGTACAAAGGTACTCAGCAAGACTTACATCAGATCCTATCATACATGCATTTGTATCAAGAAGGTAATGTGGGGTTTAGTTGCAGCAAGCCAGCTTTGACTCAGTGACTATCCTGTTCTACGACTACGAGAAACTTCTTTAAGGTAAGAAAGCGCACACGAGTCCACTAATCACCACATCAATACACCACTATGGATTCATCCCCATCTCTCTACAAGAAGGCCATCCATAGCACTCACACTTGTCTTGAGCATTTTAGAGTATCCACTTTAAGTTTCCTATGTACCACGTAAGCATCCAAGAAGTCCATAACTGTGGACCTGGCTATTCGAATAGATCATGCAAACCCTGCAGGGGTGTACTTCTTCACACACGCTCTCACCACTTATCGCCGTTTACACGACGTGTACTCGGCAACATTCAAGCGGAAGCCCAGCGAGGGTGTCGGCCACGACCTGACTAACCACACAAGTCTCTCATCTAGGTTTATCACCTATTCGGGTTCCATCCGCAAGGAGATCCGGCCAAGGTGTCTCTCACGGCCCCAAATGAAGTGAGCAGGGTTCCCAAGCCCACCATCTGGGTGCCACTTGGTACACCGTGCCACTGTGCGTAGTCTGTCCCAAGCCCACTTGGCCGGGTGCCACTTGGTAGACTACTAACACTACCTACAAACACCAGAAACTATTTACAACTCCTGGATAGAGATCAAGTTGGCTAATAAGTCGAGAGAGCTTGGAGCGCCCGGAGCCCAATGTGTGGTAGTAGCTAGTCATTGGACAACTTACACAGAACTCAGCTCTTAAGGACGGTCCCAGTGAGACAACCCACCATGTACTCCTACATGGCCTCTCACCGCTACCTTTACCAAATCGTGTTCACATGCTTAACTCTCAGCACCAGAACATATCGTAACACTCCAATTCATTCCCGATGAATCGGACCTAACACAACTCTAAGCAATAGCAAGCATGGCATGGTAGGAACACAAGATGGCTCAATCAACTCTTACACATGCTAGTGGGTTTTAACTATTTACTTTGGCAATGACAGGTCATGCAGAGGAATGGGTTCAACTACCGCAGCATAAAGTAGCAGTTGAATCGTTGTTGTCCTAGTGCAATAAAAGAGAGCAGGAGCGAGAGGGTAGGATTGTATCGGAATGAACAAGGGGGTTTGCTTGCCTGGTAGATCAACAAGGGGGCACTGCTCCTCAGACAGGTACTCTGGAGCACTCTCCGGAGCAGGACCTATCGAGAAGGAACGGTGTCGACAAATCAAAACACAATCATATGCAACAATATGATGCATGAACATGTGATGACCCACAAGTATAGGGGATATATTGTAGTCCTTTCGATAAGTAAGAGTGTCGAACCCAACGAGGAGCAGAAGGAAATGATAAGCGGTTTTCAGCAAGGTATTCTCTGCAAGTACTGAAACAAGTGGTAAGAGATAGTTTTGTGATAAGATAGATTGTAACGAGCAACAAGTAACAAAAGTAAATAAAGTGCAGCAAGGTGGCCCAATCCTTTTGTAGCAAAGGACAAGACGGAACAAACTCTTATAATAGGAAAAGCGCTCCCGAGGACACATGGGAATATCGTCAAGCTAGTTTTCATCACGTTCATATGATTCGTGTTCGATACTTTGATAATTCGATATGTGGGTGGACCGGCGCTTGGGTGCTGTTCTTACTTGAACGAGCATCCCACTTATGATTAACCTCTATTGCAAATATCCGCAACTACAACAAAAGTATTAAGGTAAACCTAACCATAGCATGAAACATATGGATCCAAATCAGCCCCTTATGAAGCAACGCATAAACTAGGGTTTAAGCTTCTGTCACTCTAGCAACCCATCATCTACTTATTACTTCCCAATGCCTTCCTCTAGGCCCAAATAATGGTGAAGTGTTATGTAGTCGATGTTCACATAACACCACTAGAGGCTAGACAACATACATCTTATCAAAATATCAAACTAATACCAAATTCACATGACTACTAATAGCAAGACTTCTCCCTTGTCCTCAGGAACGAACGTAATTACTCACAAAGCATATTCATGTTCATAATCAGAGGGGTAATAATATGCATATAGGATCTGAACATATGATCTTCCACCAAATAAACCAACTAGCATCAACTACAAGTAGTGATCAACTCTACTAGCAACCTACTAGCACCAATCCCGGACTTTGAGACAAGAATTGGATACAAGAGATGAACTAGGGTTTGGAGATGAGATGGTGCTAGTGAAGATGTTGATGGAGATTGCCCTCTCCCGATGAGAGGAGCGTTGGTGATGACGATGGTGATGATTTCCCCCTCACAAGGGAAGTATCCCCGACAGAACAGCTCTGCCGGAGCTCTAGATTGGATCCGCCAAGGTTCCGCCTCGTGGCGGCGGAGTCTCGTCCCGAAAAGTTCCTTCTTATTTTTTCTCATCGAAAGACTTCATATAGGAGAAGATGGACGTCGGAGAGCCACCAGGGGGCCCACGAGGTAGGGGGCGCGCCCTAGGGGGGGGCGCCCCCCACCCTCGTGAGCAGGGTGTGGGCCCCCTGGCCTTCATCTTTGGTGAGGATTTTTCTTTATTTATTTTAAGATGTTCCCTGGAGTTTCAGGACTTTTGGAGTTGCGCAGAATAGGTCTCTAATATTTGCTCCTTTTCCAACCCAGAATTCCAGCTGCCGGCATTCTCCCTCCTTATGCAAACCTTGTAAAATAAGAGAGAATAGCCATAAGTATTGTGACATAAAGTGAAATAACAGTCCATAATGCAATAAATATTGATATAAAAGCATGATGCAAAATGGACGTATCAACTCCCCCAAGCTTAGACCTCGCTTGTCCTCAAGCGAAAAGCCGGTAACAATAAATATGTCCTCATGTTTAGAGGTAGAGGCGTCAATAAAAAATAAAATACGGACATGAAGGCATCATGATTATTCTCATAACAGCAACATATATAGATTTGTCATATGATTACTTATGTTCAAGTGATGATCTATTCACAATGCAAAAGTATAAATCATAAACCTTATTGGGCTCCAACAAACTATAATCTCAGTCATTGAAGCAATTCCAATTTATCATAACATCGGAAAGAGTCTATGTCAGAGCTAAAAAGAAAGTCCACATACTCAACTATCATTTAGTCCTCCATAATTGCTAACACTCACGCGATACTTGTGGTTACGGAGTTTTAATCGGACACAGAGAAAGATAGGGGCTTATAGTTTTGCCCCACAACCTTTTACCTCAAGGGTAATGTCAACAATAATGGTTCATGCTCCCCTACATCCAATTAGATATATATATATATATATATATATATATATATATATATATATATATATATATATATATATATATATATATATATCATGTTCTTTCCAACATGCTGAGCTTGCCAAAGGATAAAATGAAAAAGAAAAGGTGAAGATCACCATGACTCTTGCATAAGGTAGAATATAATAATAAAGGATAGGCCCTTCGCAGAGGGAAGCAGAGGTTGCCATGCGCTTTTATGGTTGGATATATAAAATCTCAATGTGAAAGAACATCACTTTATATTGCCCCTTGTGATATGAACCTTTATTATGCAGTCTGTCGCTTTTATTACTTCCACATCACAAGATCGTATAAAGCTTATTTCTCCGACACCAATCAATCATACATATTTAGAGCAATTTTTATTGCTTTGCACCGATGACAACTTACTTGAAGGATCTTACCCAATCCATAAGTAGATATGATGGACTCTCATGGCAAAACTGGTTTAAGGGTATTTGGAAGCACAAGCAGTATTTCCACTTGGTGCTGAGAATTTGGCTAGCATGAGGGGGAAAGGCAAGCTCAACAAGTTAGAGGATCCATGACAACATACTTTATCTCAGATATAAGAAAGACATAACTCATTACGTTGTCTTCCTTGTCCAACATCAACTCTTTGGCATGTCATATTTTAATGAGTGCTCCCAATCATAAAAGATGTCAATGATAATATATCTATATGTGAAACCTCTCTTTCCTTATTACTTCCTATTAATTGAAAAAATGACCAAAGCTATGTGTGCCAACTCCCAACAACTTTTAATCATCATACTCTTTCTATGTGAAGTCATTACTCTCAATAAGATCAATATGAACTTTTCGTTTCTTTTTATTCTTTTTCTCTTTCTTCTATTCACCCAAGATCATGACAAAATAATCAAGCCCTTGACTCAACACTAATCTTTATTATATATAACTCACGGACTCGATTACAAAGAGAGATCGTAAAGCAAACTCAAAACTAGATCATGTGATAAACTTTATTCTACTAGATCAAGATACTACTAATAGGATCGAACTAAGAAAAATAGTAAAGATAGGAGTTGTGATTGTGATACGATACCGGGGCACCTCCCCCAAGCTTGGCAGTTGCCAAGGGGAGTGCCCATACCCATGTGATTATGTCTCCTTGGTTGGTGAAGAAGGTGGCGGTGATGGATAATTGCACATCGAGCGTAACAGGTCCTCTAGCTTGTGAATAATGCCCTTGAGTGCAACAATATGCTCCTTCAACAAAATATTTTCTTGTGTGAGATACTTGTTTTGTATACGAGCTAAATCAATCATCTTGAAAGATTCGATCTCACTTGGGGTGAGAAGATTATGATCAAGTTGGAGGGTGTCTTTTGCTGCTGGAGCTTGGTCCTCCGTGGCCTTCTTGATCCTTTCATCCTTGTTGACCCTCGTGGGTTCTTCCCTCTTCAGATCTATCTTCATTAGCCAAGCATCATTGTCACCATTGTTGGAGGAGGGAGACGACATGATGGCTAGCCTGGAAAACCCTGACAGAAAATAGCTTGAAACAAGAACAGAGGAGGTTTGCGTGATACGGGAGTCAAAACCTTCGGGAGAATATATAATGAATTTTTACCGACCAAAATACGTATCATGCAAGAAAACGGAGTCCGAAAGGCACACGAGGTGCTCACGAGGTAGGGGGCGCACCCACCACCCTCGTGGGGCTCTCATGTCCTTCTCGGACTGCTACTTATTTTTCTATTTTTCTAAATATTCCAAAACGGAGAAATATTGCCTTAAAAATTGTTTTGGAGTTGGTTTACTTACCGTACCACATACCTATTCCTTTTCGGAGTCTGGAACGTTCCGGAAAGTGTCCCTTATGTATTCCTCTGGGGTTACGGTTTCAATAATATTGGTTTCAAAATTTATGGGATTACCTTAGATATAATGTTTGATTCTTTGACCGTTTACCACCTTCGGGTTTGTGCCCTCGAAGTTGTTGATCTTTATGGCACTGGAACGATAGACCTCTTCGATAACATAGGGGCCTTCCCATTTAGAGAGAAGTTTTCCTACAAAAAATCTTAAACGAGAGTTGTATAGCAATACATAATCACCTACATTAAACTCACGCTTTTGTATCCTTTTGTCATGCCATCTTTTAACTTTTTCTTTAAACAACTTGGCGTTTTCATAAGCTTGGGTTCTCCATTCATCAAGTGAGCTAATATCAAATAACCTCTTCTCACCGACAAGTTTAAAATCATAGTTGAGCTCTTTAATAGCCCATTATGCCTTATGTTCTAGTTCGAGAGGTAAGTGACATGCTTTTCCACAAACCATTTTATACGGAGGCATACCCATAGGATTTTTATATGCAGTTCTATAAGCCCATAATGCATCATCAAGTTTCTTGGACCAATTCTTTCTAGACCTATTAATAGTCTTTTGCAAAATTAATTTGAGCTCTCTATTGCTCAACTCTACTTGACCACTAGACTGTGGGTGGTAAGGAGATGCAATTCTATGATTAACATCATATTTAGCAAGCATTTTATGGAAAGCACCATGAAGAAAGTGTGAACCACCATCAGTCATTAAATATCTAGGGACTCCAAACCTCGGGAAAATAACTTCCTTAAGCATTTTAATAGAAGTATTATGATCAGCACTACTAGTTGGAATAGCTTCTACCCACTTAGTAACGTAATCAACAACAACTAGAATATGTGTGTATCCATTAGAGGCAGGAAAAGGTCCCATATAATCAAAGCCCCAAACATCAAACGGTTCAATAACAAGAGAATAATTCATAGGCATTTCTTGATGTCTACTAATATTACCAATTCTTTGACATTCATCACAAGACAAGACAAACTTACGGGCATCCTTGAAGAGAGTAGGCCAATAAAAACCAGATTGCAATACCTTATGTGCAATTCTATCTCCAGCATGGTGTCCTCCATAAGCCTCGGAATGACACTTGCGTAGGATCTGTTCCTGTTCATGCTCAGGTACACAACATCTAATAACACCATCTACTCCTTCTCTATAAAGATGTGGGTCATCCCAAAAGTAATGTCTTAAATCATAGAAAAACTTTTTCTTTTGTTGGTATGTGAAGCTAGGTGGTATAAATTTAGCAACAATATAATTAGCATAATCAGCATACCATGGAGTACTACGAGAAGTACTTATAACATTTAATTGTTCATCAGGAAAGCTATCATTAATAGGTAGTGGGTCATCAAGAATATTCTCTAACCTAGACAAGTTGTCTGCAACGGGGTTCTCAGCTCCCTTTCTATCAACAATATGCAAATCAAATTCTTGTAGCAAGAGAACCCATCTAATAAGTCTAGGTTTAGCATCTTTCTTTTCCATAAGGTATTTAATAGCAGCATGATCAGTTTGAATAGTTACTTTAGAATCAACAATATAAGGTCTGAACTTATCACAAGCAAATATAACTGCTAAAAGCTCTTTTTCAGTAGTAGCATAATTTCTTTGAGCATTGTCTAGAGTCTTACTAGCATAATGAATAATATTTAATTTCTTATCAACTCTTTGCCCTAGAACAGCACCTACAGCATAATCACTAGCATCACACATAATTTCAAAGGGTAAATTCCAATCAGGTGGCTGAACAACAGGTGCAGAGACTAATGCTTTCTTAAGTATTTCAAATGCTTCTACACAATCATCATCAAAGACAAATGGTATATATTTTTGCAATAAATTAGTCAGAGGCAGAGAAATTTTCGAGAAGTCCTTAATGAACCTCCTGTAAAATCCGGCGTGACCAAGGAAACTTCTTATACCTTTGATGTCCTTGGGACATGGCATCTTTTCAATAGCATCAACCTTGGCTTTATCAACTTCAGTACCTCTTTCAGAAACGTTGTGCCCCAAGACAATACCTTCATTAACCATAAAGTGGCACTTTTCCCAATTCAAGACAAGATTAGTTTCTTCACATCTCTGCAAAACTCGATCAAGATTGCTCAAGCAATCATCAAAAGAGGAACCATAGACGGAAAAGTCATCCATGAAAATCTCACAAATCTTTTCACAAAAGTCAGAGAATATAGCCATCATGCATCTTTGAAAGGTAGCAGGTGCATTACATAAACCAAAAGGCATACATCTATAAGCAAAAGTACCAAAAGGGCATGTAAAAGTAGTCTTTGATTGATCTCTAGCCGACACAGGTATTTGAGGGAAACCAGAATAACCATCTAGAAAGCAATAGTGCATATGTTTGCATAATCTTTCTAGCATTTGATCAATAAAAGGTAAGGGTGTTGGGGATATTATTATCAGCTAAGACCCGCCCAGGAGGGGCCGGGTCAGCTTTAATGGCGGGTTACATAAGAAGCCCAATATACAGTCAAGATGATAGTTTATTAGTATATATAGAAAGCCCAAAGGCCTCGGGCCGGCTTAAAAGCCCGTTATTGTAAACTGACATAGGAACGGAAAGACTTGTAAAGAAAGGCATGTAGAGGAAGTCACGGAGCCGGACACGATTAGGAGCCGGTCGGGACTTTGTAAGCCACCAGACGTCAACCCGTGTATATAAGGGGACGACCTGGTGGCGGCTTAAGGGAGAGAACAAAGTCGATAACCAGGCCGGCGAGTTGAGCCTCTTGGAAGTCGAAACATCAGCAATACCAATCCCAACTAGACGTAGGCTTTTACCTTCATCGTAAGGGGCCGAACTAGTATAAAACTCTCTCGTGTCCTTTGTCCCGATTAACCCCTTTAAGCTTCCTAGTGTGATGGCCCTACGACTAAGTCCTTGCTCTGGGACATCTGCCGTGTCAACTCCACGATAGTTGGCACCCACCATGGGGCCAGCGCACGGTGGATTTGAGTTCTTGAAGGGCAACTTCAAATGGCTCAAGGGATACGCTGTGGGCCGGATGACCAAGAGTCGTCGCGGCAAGATCTACATCGATGACGAAGGCTGGGGCCCCGAGGCCGGATCAATCGAGTACGGGTACCGGGTCCCCTTTGGCGGAATCCACGTCTTCATCGGCCGGATCGACGAGTCAGGCCCTGAGCCGGATGTCCACACTGACCTCATCGAAATGGCTCAGCGTGCCGGGTCCGCCCGTGTTCAATCTATCATGAAGCATGCCTTCGCAGGCTGTGTCCATAGCGGTGAATACTCTGAAGGATCGATGGAAGGCAGGGAGATGGCCATCTGCTCTGGTACTGCATCTTGAACGGGTGAGACGGACTCATTGTACCAACTGCAAGACGGCATGCTCGGGGGCTGTCCCGATGGCAGCAGTATTCCGGACGCCCTTGAGCCGCCGAATTGGGCCGGAGTCTTCATGGCAGGGACATAGCCCGGGCAGAACTCCACCGCAGCGACAGCGGCGGCCACCGGGTCGGCAGCTACCGGGTCAGGAGACCCAGCGCGCCCCCCAGCTCAAGTTCTCATGGACCTCATGGATAAGATGACAACACTGTTAACCGCTGCGGTAGAGCCGGTGGATAAAGCCCAGCATGACGCGGAAGTGGCACGCGTGCGGGAGGAGATGGTGTAAGCTACGGAAAATCTAGCCATGGAGGAAACCCGGATGGCAGTAGAACGAGCAACTTTGGATGCTCGTGCTCAGCAGCTTCAAGCAGAAACCTTCCGGCTCTCGGTGGATCTTAATGCATCAAACGAGGTCATGAGGAGGAGGCGTCAGAAAACTCAGTCGTGTCTGCCTCTAACGCTGGATCCGAGGAATCTGTTCCATACACCCGGAGCTGGAGGGAGCAACCCGCCAGAGGCAAACCGGGTCACAACGCCCGGTGCACCAGTTCAGCCATGCACCATGGAGCCACCGCGCGTAAATACAGCTCCTCCTCGTTATATAGCAACACCCCCGGGTCACTTCTCCAACCCCATGGAGAACCTCATTGTGGCGTCATCTCGTTTGGCAGCTCTCCTGATGGAAGGCGACTCGCCAGCAGCAATAGAAACCCGGAGAGTAAGATAACTACTTCAGACAGCTTTGGCACATGGCAGCTCTCCTGATGGAAGGCTTACTCCTACAGTCGAGACAGGATTCATTCAACTCCTCGCCCAAGACGGAGCCCGAGTTATAGTAGGCACATGGAATCTGTGGAGATGTCAAGTAATGCTCAACGCCACAACCGACCATATAGGCAGGAGTCGGTGCGGGTTGGAGCCCTCAACTTGGCGGATCAGGAGAGGATTCATCAAGAGGTGGAACGGGCGGCTCAGATAGTGGCAGAGCAGGCGGCTCACCAAACCATTCCGGCTTATCCAGCAACCTCGGTTGAGGCAGGAGTGGTTACGAGAACCGGAGGCGTACCTTTCCTGGTCCCAGCCATACGCAATGAACGGTTGCCCAAGGATTTCAAGGGACCTCGTAAGGTACCTAACTACACGGCTGACTTACAGCCGGGGGCTTGGATTGAGAGTTATGAGATGGCTATGGAGCTGTTGGAGGTTAGTGATGCTGCAATGGCCAAGTACTTTACCATGATGTTGGATGGAATGGCTCGGACCTGGTTGAAAGGATTACCACCCAATTCCATCGACTCATGGGCAGAGTTGAAGGCACGGTTCATCCAGAACTTTAAAGACACGTGCAAACAGCCAATGTCGATTGTGGACCTGACCAATTGCAAGCAAGAGGATGGAGAATCTACAACCCATTGGGTGTGCCGGGTCAAGGAGATAATACATTCGTCTGATAATGGACGCCGGCTCAGCAGTTTTGATGTTGGAGAAAAATTGCCGTTTTGAACCTCTGAAGCAGAAGTTGGGGCGGCTTAAACGTGACTGTAATGACATGGGAACGTTGATGGCGGCTCTTGTCAAGTATGCCGATTGTGATACTACCAAAGACCCGGCGTCTGATGAAGAAAAGGCAACGAAGGGGAAGAAGAACGGCAATGGCAAGGGTCACCAGCATAACCCGGCAAATCAAGGAGGTAATAAGCGTAAGGCTGATAAGTTTGTTGCTAATACTAATGCGCAGGGTGGTAATCAGCGGCGCAAGGGCAGACAGCCCCCTCGATCGGGCGGGTCAGGTCCCACCCTTGAGCAGTTGTTGAATGAATCGTGTCCAAGACACGGCACCCGGGAGAAGCCAGCTACCCACTTGTGGAAAGATTGCATGATCATGAAGGCGTTTAAAAATTCAAACACATTTGATGGGGGTCACGGCCCGGGTGGCGGCTCAGGCGGCTTTCAGGGCCCGGGCGCCGGTTCAAACGGAGGAAGTTTTCATGGTCATCCTAGTCACCAGGAAGGATATAATCAGCAACATGGCCAAGGGAATCAGCAGCAGTAACAGTCCGGCTATCAGAGCAACCCGAAGCAGTTGAGTAGTGGACAATATCATGTCTTTACTACCAGTTTATGTAAGAGAGACTAGAAACTCCACAAGAGGGCCATCAATGCTGTTGAGCCAGCAGTACCATGTTATTTACGTTGGTTAGAGCAGCCCATTGTGTGGAGCAGAGAGGATCACCCGCCCCGGGTTGATAATCCGGGTCACTTGGCATTAGTAGTAGCACCTCAGGTAGGTGGGTACAAATTTACTAAGGTACTCATGGATGGAGGCAGCAATATCAACATCCTTTACTATGAGACGTTTCGCCGGATGGGATTGACGGATAAAAATCTTAAACAATCCAACACTATTTTCATGGTGTGGTGCCTGGTAAGTCGGCATACCCAGTTGGTAAGATCGAGCTGGAAGTAGCCTTTGAAAATGAGTATGACTCCAGAGCAGAAAAATTAACCTTTGAGGTGGTTAAAATCAAAAGCCCATATCATGCTCTGTTTGGGCGACCGGCTTATGCCAAGTTCATGGCTCGACCGTTTTATGTATATTTGCAGCTCAAGATGCCGGGTCACAAGGTCACTATTACAGTCCATGGGAGCCGGAAGATAGCCTTGGAATGTGAAGAAGGGGATACTGCCTATGCTGAATCTGTTTGTGCGACAGAGGAGTTGAAATTCTATAAGGATCATGTTGACCCGGCGGACATGACGTCATTAAAGAAACCAACCACAGAGCATGAGCCGGAGTTGAAGTTCAAATCAGCTGATGACACTAAGATGGTGGACTTTGTGCCTGGCGATTCATCCAAATAGTTCATCATCAGTGCAAGCTTGGATCCGAAATAGGAAAGCGCGCTCATCGAGTTCATCCATGAGAACTGGGACATCTTTGCATGGAAACCCTCAGACATGCCGGGTGTCCCGAGGGAACTCGCTGAGCACACTCTTAATATCGATCCAAAGTTCAAGCCTGTCAGACAGTTTCTTCGGCGGTTCAATGAAGAAAGGCGTAAGGCCATTGGAGAAGAGGTGGCCCGGCTCTTGGTGGCCGGGTTCATTGTGGAGGTATTTCACCCAGAATGGTTAGGTAACCCGGTGCTCGTGCTCAAAAAGAATGGCACCTGGCGTATGTGTGTGGATTACACAGATATAAACAAGGCCTGTCCGGCTGATGCTTTTGCTCTTCCCCGTATTGATCAGATCATTGATGCTACGACGGGTTGCGTATGGTTGAGTTTCCTAGATTCTTACTCCGGGTATCATCAGATTAAGATGGCAGTCAAGGATCAAGAGAAAACAACGTTTATAACACCTTTTGGGGCTTTCTGCTATGTGTCTATGCCTTTTGGGCTTAAGAGTGCTCAGACGACTTACCAACGGTGTGTGCAGAATTGTCTTCATGATCAAATTGGGCGCAAAGTTCATGCCTATGTGGATGATATAGTGGTGAAGTCCAGGGAAGAGAATACCTTGATCACAGACCTGAAAGAGACTTTTGATAATCTTCGAGTTTACAAGATGATGCTTAACCCGGCCAAGTGTGTTTTTGGAGTACCAGCCAGTAAGCTCCTGGGTTTTCTGGTGTCTAATCAAGGTATTGAACCTAACCCGGAGAAGATCAAGGCGATTACATCTCTGGCCAAACCAACCTGTGTCATTGATGTTCAACGACTGGCGGGTCGTGTGGCTGCTTTGAGCCGGTTCATAATCCGGTTAGGGGAAAAGGCTATGCCTCTATATCAGTTGATGAAGAAAACAGATGTGTTTGTTTGGAGCGATGCTGTGAACGCCGCCTTTGAGGATCTGAAGGCACAACTGGCTGAGCCGCCGGTCCTAGCTGCTCCAATTGAGAAAGAGCCGCTATTGTTATACGTAGCTGCCAACTCACGGGCTGTTAGTGTGGCTATGGTGGTAGAGCGCAAGGAGGCTGGCAAGGAGCATCCGGTTCAGCGGCCGGTTTATTATGTCAGTGAAGTGCTAATTGAGTCTAAGCAACGATATCCGCATTGGTAGAAACTTGTTTATGGGGTGTTCATGGCAAGCCGGAAGCTTAAACACTACTTTCAGGGACATCCAATTACTGTGGTTAGCTCTGCTCCTTTGGGAGACATTATTCAAAATAGATAAGCTACAGGGCGAGTTGCCAAGTGGGCAATTGAGCTCGGGTCTCATGGGCTGAAGTATGTTCCACGCACTGCGATTAAGTCTCAAGCTCTGGTTGACTTCATCAATGAATGGACAGAGATGCAGATGCTGGAAGAAAAGCCGGACAACACATACTGGACTATTCATTTTGACGGGTCTAGGCAGTTAGATGGCTCGGGGGCTGGAGTTGTGTTAACTTCCCCACGAGGTGAAATTTTTTGTTATGTGTTATGATTGATGTTTCGGTGCACTAACAACGCAGCAGAGTATGAAGCATTGCTCCATGGTCTTCGAGTGGCAAAGGAGATGAGCTTGAGCCGGGTCAGATGTCTTGGTGATTCAGATCTAGTGGCTCAGCAGGTGTCTGGCAAATGGGATTCCAAAGACCCTCTCATGGCGGCTTATCGCCAAGAGGTCGATGCTGTTGCAGGATATTTTAAAGGTTATTAGGTGGAGCACATTGACCGTCGAAAAAACGAAGCAGCTGATGCTTTAATCCGGCTAGGGTCTCAACGTAAGCCGGTGCCACCCAACACCTTTTTAGATGTTTTGCATAACCCCTCTGTCAAGTTGCCCACAGAAGAAGATTTAGCTGTTCCTTACCCAGAGGCACAGTTGGTGGCAGCTCTTCATGTTATCCCAAATTGGATGGTGCCGTTCTTAGCCTACATAACCCCGGGAGAATTACCAGCGAATGAGACCCTGGCTCGACAGATAACCCCGCGGTCTAAGTCCATGACGATTTCGGATGGAGAGTTATTTCATCGCAATGTTTATGGGGCAGAAGTAGTATTGCCCAGTGACATACGTCATGACTCGCCCCGTGTGACGTCTTATGTTGAAGCTAACAATGAAAAAGCCAGACATGATGCGCTTGACTTATTGGATGAAGAAAGAGACTTAGCAGCAGCACGGTCAGCAATCTATCAACAAGACCTACGTCGTTATCACAGTCGCCGGGTTAAGACCAAGACTTTTCAGGAAGGTGATTTGGTGCTCCGGCTCATCCAAGATCTTTCAGATGCACACAAGTTATCCCCACCTTGGGAAGGACCCTTTGTGGTCAGCAAAAATTTAAACAACGGGTCTTACTACCTCATTGACGTTCGAGAGCACGCATACTCACGTAAGTCAGAAGAGGAGACCCGCCGGCCGTGGAACATTGCTCAACTTCGGCCATATTATACCCGAGCCACCGGCTCTCATCATGTACATACATTCACGTTGTATATACGATGATAAGCAATAAAGTAAGAGCATCAGTCTCTTTTTCTTTTCAAAGATTATGCATTTTTATTATTTTTTCACAAATGACTATTAAGGAGTTGATCATATTTGAATCAACTTTAACCTTTTCTAGTCCGGCTTATGATCGTATCTGAATCTAGCTGTAAATCTTATGGTCACTTGGGGGCTTCCTGTTCAAACATAGGTCGTATGCGAACCAAAGAGAATATAGCTGTCGTAACCCTCTTGATCGGCTCAAGGCCAAACTCACTTGGGGGCTTCTTGATCGTATCCGAATCATAGCTTAACCCCTTTTGAGCCGACTTGGATCGTATTCGAATCAGGGTCGTTAAAAACCTCTCAAGGTCATTTGGGGGCTTCCTATTCAAACATAGGTCGTATTCGAACCAAAGAGAACATAGCTATCGGTACCCTCTTGATCGGCGCAACGCCAAAGCCATTGAGGGCTATATGGTCGTATTCGAACCTTAGCTTAACCCTTTTGGTCTGGTTTACCGATCGTATTCAAATCAGAAACCCCCAATCTTTTGAATACAGAGTTAAAATTATGTTTGTGGCTTGCCATTGAGTTTTTGTTGTTTCAATATTACCAATGAGTTAGCCTGGTTTTGCTCGCCGGCTTAAATTATTAGACAACATAGCCGCCCGGGTTGTTCAAACCGGTGGTCTAAGGATCTAAAGGTACGAGCAACTGCGATATGATTATTGAATATTCAAGGATACATATTGAATTATCAAGTTCGTCACCCGAGTTATTTGAGCCAGCGGCCTAAGAATCCACAAGGACAAGGTATAATTCTTATTTACACGCACTTACCGGCTGCATTGATTTAAGAGTTAATATTAAACCTTATCCTTTATTTATATTTGTCTCTGATCTTTGAGGTGGAGATACGAGTTGTAAAAGAGGTGTTTAAACCCAGCTGTTTCTAAACTGCCTTGCCAGGCCTCTCTATTTTCCTTGTGTTCACAGGAACAGAGTTTAAACATTGCAGAGACAAGCATTAAACGAGGCATAAGAAAAGCATTAAAACATTGGCACCCGGAAGCACAAATTCACATAGAAGTGTTTTATGCACGATGGCATAAGCAGACATATGGTGTTTTTAGCAGCTAAGCTATTACAAGGCTTTCTAAAGCCCATGAATATGATCATTGTCCTTCCCTCACTGGTTCAACATCTTGAATCTGCTGGAAGTTGGGTTTTGACCAGTCATAGCCGTTCATGGCGACAAATTCAGCTTCGTCATCAATCAGGCCAACCGGATCAACTTCCGGGGCAAATATGTCTTCTCTCACCGGTGGGATCAAGTCGGTTACTTTATAGGAAGGTGGGGCCATCTTCTTATTCTCATCATCAAAACCCGGTTGATACTTGTCCACATTGGTATCATCTCCAAGGCTTGTCGCCTGAGGCCGGACTTCACGGACGTAGGCTATAAAGTCATCCTGATCAAAAGGAGACCCATCCTCCTTCACGGTAGGATAACCTCTTGCCACATCTGCCGGGTCTAGATCTGGTACCCAAGCCTTGGAGCGGCTTAGGGCAGTCAATGCTCCGGCTCGCGCTCAGGAGCGTTTCACCTCTTGGAATCTGGCAGGGAGAATGGACAGCTTCTTCAAGACATCACTGATCCGGTTCGACCGTTGATTAGTAGGAGAGATGGTAGCCAGAGCTCGTTGTGCGCCGATATACAATTGTGAAGTTAAAGTGTACACGGCTTTCATCTTAATCAACGGGTCTTGGTTTAGATTCTTACTTCGTGGACCTACATGCATTTTTCACAGTCAGTTGACGGATCATATTCCGGATTGACAAGAAACACATATGAAAGATCAATCAGGAAGCTTACCAAAGATAGCAGCGACCATCTGAGACACCTGGCCCTTTAAACCGTTCAGTTCGGTTGAAATTTCCTTCAGAGCTGTCTCGGTTGTCTCAGCTCGCCGGATCAGAAGTATCTTCTCATCTGCCCAAGTTTTCTCTTTGGCAGCAAAGTCGGTCTTCAACTTCTCCGTTTCAGAAAGGCTTATTTGTAGTTGGGAGGTGGAAGATTTAATTTCTAATTCCTGGTTCGCTAGCCGGGTCTTTGTATCAGTCAATTGGGAGTTCAGTTCAGACAATGCATTCTGTGAAAACATTCAGATAAATCAAGACTTGGTTTCAAATTCCAGTATCCAATTTCAAAATTCAAGTTTCAAGTACTTTATGAATAAACCACTTGACACTTGGGAGCTAATGTATGCTAAATTAAATTTTTATGACTCTCCAACATATTTAAAGTCCCAAGTCCTTTACAAAGTAACAGCACTTGGCACTTGGGGGCTAATGCATGCAGTTCAGCAAGTTTTTCAAGTTTAAACCGGAGTGTTAAGTATTTTGAAGGAGGTTTTAAGTCTAAAAGTACCGATTCATTAATGCTCAAAATAAACTGGTCCTTGGGGACTATGGGTCAAGTTTTGTTTCTATCAGGCAGTGATCCAGAGGTAAAATGTCTCGGCCTATATTTTAAGTCTACAGGTTATTCCGCTTCTCTCATAAAGCTGAAGACTTGGGGGATGAAGGAATATGGTAACCGGAAATAACATACCTCATACTTCAACTGAAGTTACTTGACCATCTCTATCTCAGACTCACGCCTGGAGTGGACATGACTGAGATAGCTGGATAATATATCACTGGCATTAAGACGGTCGTAGTTGGCAACATCAAAGCGAACCTTTTGCCTTTCCAATGCTTTCTGCTTAGCTGTGCACTTAGCCAACACCGTTGGGTTCCCTGGCTCAATGAAGCGACTCCCAGTAATTTGAACATCTTGAACACATGGAGACGGCGGGTCAGTTGAGCTTGACGGTCCAACGGTGGAAGGATTCATAGTGGTGTTGTCAAGGGACGGCTCTAAAGGATTTGCTTCATTGATAGGCGGGGTCTTCTGGGGCGGCAGTTAATGGAGAAAGTGGCCTAGCCGGCTCAGATGCTGGTATTGGCGGGTCTTCCGCCGATCTAGCCACCTTTGATTTCTTGGATTTAGCCTGGCCACTAAAGAATAATATAGCAGAATTGTCAGCGTTAAGATACAATTGAGCAACCTGGGAGAAAGGAAATTTTTTGATTACCCAGGAGCAGTCTTGAAAGCCGGCAATTGTGTTTGATATGAGTCATCTGAAGAACGAGACACCTCCTGAAAGGTTAAAGGAAAGAGTTAAAAGAAATGTAAGGAGCAGGATTCATCAAAGCGGGTTAAAAACAGTAATAATTAAACCTCGTTTGGGCGTTTCCGAGGGGTCTGTTGAAGGACAACAGCCGGTTCATCCTCAATTCCAACTTCACAGCGGCTTTCATGTTGCTGCTTTTCAAATGAAAGTTGGGATCCAAGTGAGCTAAAGGGTTAGAGAACCTTACTTTACGGATCACTCGACGAACTTTCTGTCTTGGTAAGGGCTCTGAGTCGGAGGAAATAATAGTTACCTCTACTTCCTCAGCCTGACTGGCCCCAGTGTCATCCTGGTAAGGATCAGTGTCAATAAGAGTGTTATAAAATTGGACAAGGGAGTCAAGGGCTACCTCCGAGTCAGACGTGTCCTCAAGCTTCATTAAATCTTCAGCAGTGGTTTTCTTCTTCTTCTTCTTGGATTTCCGGGCTGTTTTTTCTTAGCGTTCATGGCAGCGAGTTTCGCCTTCTTGGCAGCTTCGTGGTCATATTTCACCTTCCAGAAGTCAGAATTGGCCTATAAAGACAAGAAGAAAGATCAGTATTAAGTACTAATAGCTGGGCAAAACACAAAGAAAAAGAGATCAGAATGTACTTACTTCTGGCAACGGATTAATCTTGCAGAAGGGACTTAACCCAACAATACTGCAATCTTCGTATTTCCCATTTACCAAAAGGGTCGACATCGAAACAATGTCTTCTTCGGTGAGTTCAACTGGGCTATGACGAAGAGGGTGGTCCGGGCTACCGTCATATTCATACATCAGTTGAGATCGACGACTTAATGGGATAACCCGCCATGAGATCCAGCAATGGGTCAGATCTACTCCGGTTAGACCATTACCCAATAAGCCGTTGATTCTTATAATGGAGATAAGAAGCTTCCTACGTTCAGCGATGACAAGCTTATCCGGAAGGGTGAACTTGGAGTCAAGACGGCTAGGGCGATAACTCGGCAGAGGCTTCTCATTTGCTGGAGAAGTATCTTGACAATAAAATCAAGTTTGGTTCCAACCTTTTGGGTGGCTCGGTAAGACGATGAGAGGAAAAACAGCACCCTGACGGCGCTGAATTGAAATGCCTCCAAGTTCTAAGCTAGAACCGTTGGCGATTCAGATAAAAGTACTCTCTAAACAATTCTACGGTGGGATCTTGCTGAAGATACGCCTCACAGAGCACTTGGAAGTTACAAATATTGGAAATAGAGTTGGGTCCAAGGTCCTGAGGATGGAGTTTGAAAAAATGAAGGACCTCTCTGAAGAATTTTGAACCTGGTGGTGAAAATCCCCGGTTCATGTGGTCAGTAAAGATAATCACTTCTCCATCTTTCGGATTGGGACGTTTTTCCTCCGGGTCAGGAGCACGATAAGACATGACATTCTTTGAAGGCAGAAACCCAACGATGAAGAATTCTTTTAACTGTTCCTCAGTTACGGAAGAAGGGACCCAGTTACAAACGGTCGGTGACTTCGACGGTATGATGAGCAACAAACTGAAAAATAAATAACAATATGGCGGTTCAGTCTATGGTCAATTATAAAGCAAGTAATGGCGGTTTAACTAAGGGCTAATGGTATATAAGGAAAAGAAAGCCGGAGTGGTAAGCCGCCATGACTACAGTTTTTCTCAGAAGGCAGAATTCAGTTAAGTGTTGGCATAAAAAAGTTTCACCAAGTTCTTATTATCATTTTGGATCAAAGGGCTGTTTCAAAAATGGAAATATTCTAGACCTAAAAACATAGTATAGAGGAGTTCGTCGACTATAACGAAGCATCTGTACAGGTAAAAGGGATCTACTGATATAAAAAACGAATGCCAAACAGCTACAACGCGAGTTATATCTCTTTTCTAGATCAAAATAAGTTGCAGAGAAGATCAACAAGATGGCCCGTGATGAACAGATGAAGAACGCTGAAGAACTCGTGAAACCTTGAAACAGATCTAGGTGCGGGAGAGAGAGGAAAGCTTACAGGAAGCAGGCTTGCCGCGAAAAGTCGATGTGTTCTCTGGATGAACTCAGGGTGATGTAGTGGCCGAGCTTGGCGACGGCGGAGCTCAAGCAGCGACGAAGGTTGCAAGAGGAAGAAGATGAGGAAGAAAGGAGAATGAGAAAGACTTAAGTTATGCCTATTTATAAGGGAATGCGCGAACGCGCGGGCGCCAAAATCGAGGAGACCCAATAATGATTATCCAACTGAACAGACTCCTCGATTCCCGGAAAGCATTAAAAATGAAAGATCTGTTGGAAGATGACGTCATGAAAGTTTTTTGTGTTTCAAAAAGATGACGTCACAGCGGGTTAAGGAAATTTTCAGACAGAGGATGCATTCTGCCTAAGTATTGAAGATTGACAAAGAACAAAGTTCAAAGTCAATCTAGGGCCTAATGTTGGGGATATTATTATCAGCTGAGACCTGCCCAGGAGGGGCCGGGTCAGCTTTAATGGCGGGTTACATAAGAAGCCCAATATACAGTCAAGATGATAGTTTATTAGTATATATAGAAAGCCCAAAGGCCTCGGGCCGGCTTAAAAGCCCGTTATTGTAAACCGCCATAGGAACGGAAAGACTTGTAAAGAAAGGCATGTAGAGGAAGTCACCGAGCCGGACACGATTATGAGCCGGTCGGGACTCTGTAAGCCACTAGATGTCAACCCGTGTATATAAGGGGACGACCTGGTGGCGGCTTAAGGGAGAGAACGAAGTCGATAACCAGGACGGCGAGTTGAGCCTCTTGGAAGTCGAAACATCAGCAATACCAATCCCAACTAGACGTAGGATTTTACCTTCATCGTAAGGGGCCGAACTAGTATAAAACTCTCTCGTGTCCTTTGTCCCGATTAACCCCTTTAAGCTTCCTAGTGCGATGGCCCTATGACTAAGTCCTTGCTCTAGGACATCTGCCTTGTCAACTCCACGACAAAGGGGTAATGATCTTTCTTAGTAGCTTTATTTAATTTGCGGAAATCAATTACCATCCTATAACCTGTGATAATTCTTTGTGGAATCAGTTCATCTTTATCATTAGGAACAACAGTAATACCTCCGTTCTTAGGGACACAATGGACAGGACTTACCCACTCACTATCAGCAATGGGATAGATTATACCTGCCTCCAGAAGCTTTAGTATTTCTTTTCTTACCACTTCTTTCATTTTAGGATTGAGACGTCGTTAAGGATCACGAACTGGTTTGGCATCTGCTTCCAAATTTATTTTATGTTGACATAGAGTGGGACTAATGCCCTTAAGATCATGAAGAGTATATCAAATAGCAGCACGATGCTTCTTCAGAGTTTTCAATAATCTTTCTTCTTCATGCGCTGAAAGGTTAGCACTAATAATAACAAGATATATCTTCTTTTCATCAAGATAAGCATATTTAAGATTATCAGGCAAAGGTTTAAGCTCAAACACGGGATCACCCTTGGGTGGAGGAGGATCCCCTAAAATTTCAACAGGCAAATTATGTTGCAGAATAGGTTCCTGTTTAAAGAATACTTCATCTATTTCCCTTCTTTCATTCATGAACATATCATTTTCATGGTCTAGCAAATAGTGTTCTAAAGGATCACTAGGAGGTACGGCAATAGAAGCAAGACCAATAATTTCATCCTTACTAGATAATTCTTCCTCATGATGTTGTTTGCTAAATTTAGAGAAATTAAACTCATGAACCATATCATCCAAGCCAACAGTAACAACATTCTTTGTGCAGTCTATGGTAGCATTGACAGCATTTAAGAAGGGTCTACCAAATATAATGGGACAAAAGCTATCTTGTGGGGAACCAAGAACAAGAAAATCAGCAGGATATTTAGTCTTCCCACACAAGACTTTAACATCTCTAACAATTCCAATTGGTGCAATAGTATCTCTATTAGCAAGTTTAATAGTAACATCAATATCTTCTAACTCAACAGGTGCAATTTCATTCTTAATTTCTTCGTACAAGTCAATAGGTATTACACTAGCACTAGCACCCATATCACATAAGCCATGATATCAATGATCTCCTATTTTAACAGAAATAACAGGCACGCCTACCACAGGTCTATGTTTATCTTTATCACAAGGTTTAGCAATTCTAGCAGTTTCACCTTCGAACTGAATAACATGCCCATCAATATTATCAGACAAGAGATCTTTAACAATAGCAATATTAGGTTCTACTTTAACTTGCTCAGGAGGTGTATAAGTTCTAATATTGCTTTTACGAACAACAGTTGAAGCTTTAGCATGATCCTTTAATCTAACAGGGAAAGGTGGTTTCTCAACATAAGAAGTAGGAACAATAGGATCATTATAAGTGACAGTCTTTTCTTCAACTTTAATAGGTGCAACTACTTTTACTTCTATGGGAGGATGATATTTAAACCACTTCTCCTTAGGGAGATCAACATAAGTAGAAAAAGATTCACAGAAAGAAGCTACTATCTTAGAGTCAAGTCCATATTTAGTGCTAAACTTACGGAAAATATCGGTATCCATAAAAGACTTAACACAATCAAACATAGGTGTCATACCTGACTCCTTACCTTCGTCGAGGTCCCAATCTTCAGAGTTGCGTTTAATTCTATCCAATAAATTCCATCTGAATTTAATAGTCTTCATTATAAAAGAGCCAGCACAAGAAGTATCGAGCATGGTGCGATTGTTATCAGAAAGCCGAGCATATAGATTTTGAATAATCATTTCTCTTGAGAGCTCGTGATTGGGGCATGAATATAACATTGATTTAAGCCTCCCCCAAGCTTGAGCGATGCTTTCTCCTTTGCGAGGCCAGAAAATATATATATAATTGCGATCACGATGAACAAAATGCATAGGGTAATACTTTTGATGAAATTCCAACTTCAATCTTTTATAGTCCCATGATCTCATATCATCACATAGCCTATACCATATCAATGCGTCTCCATTCAAAGATAAAGGGAATACCTTCTTCTTAGCAACATCATCGGGTATACCTGCAAGCTTAAATAATCCACAAACTTCATCCACATATATTAAGTGCTCATCAGGATGCTTTGTTCCATCTCCTGTAAAAGGGTTAGCTAGCAATTTTTCCATCATACCCGAAGGAAATTCAAAAGGAGTTTCATTTTCAATAGGTTCAGTAGGTTGAGGAGCAACTCTTTGCTCTACTGGACGGGGTGAAGATACCCCGAACAAGCCCCTCAGAGAATTACTTTCCATAGTAACAAGTGACAGTAAATTTCAGCACACTATATAAATTTTTCCTTACCAAATTCCACCTACCAAAGGCGCTACACTCCCCGGCAACGGCGCCAGAAAAGAGTCTTGATGACCCACAAGTATAGGGGATCTATCGTAGTCCTTTCGGTAAGTAAGAGTGTCAAACCCAACGAGGAGCAGAAGGAAATGATAAGCGGTTTTCAGCAAGGTATTCTCTGCAAGTACTGAAATAAGTGGTAACAGATAGTTTTGTGATAAGATAGATTGTAATGAGCAACAAGTAACAAAAGTAAATAAAGTGCAGCAAGGTGGCCCAATCCTTTTGTAGCAAAGTACAAGCCGGAACAAACTCTTATAATAGGAAAAGCGCTCCCGAGGACACATGGGAATATCATCAAGCTAGTTTTCATCACGTTCATATGATTCACGTTCGATACTTTGATAATTTGATATGTGGGTGGACCGGTGCTTGGGTGTTGTTCTTACTTGAACGAGCATCCCACTTATGATTAACCTCTATTGCAAGCATCCGCAACTACAACAAAAGTATTAAGGTAAACCTAACCATAGCATGACACATATGGATCCAAATCAGCCCCTTATGAAGCAACACATAAACTAGGGTTTAAGCTTCTGTCACTCTAGCAACCCATCATCTACTTATTACTTCCCAATGCCTTCCTCTAGGCCCAAATAATGGTGAAGTGTTATGTAGTCGACGTTCACATAACACCACTAGAGGCTAGACAACATACATCTTATCAAAATATCAAACGAATACCAAATTCACATGACTACTAATAGCAAGACTTCTCCCTTGCCCTCAGGAACGAACGTAATTACTCACAAAGCATATTCATGTTCATAATCAGAGGGGTAATAATATGCATATAGGATCTGAACATATGATCTTCCACCAAATAAACCAACTAGCATCAACTACAAGTAGTGATCAACACTACTAGCAACCTACTAGCACTTATCCCGGACTTTGAGACAATAATTGGATACAAGAGATGAACTAGGGTTTGGAGATGAGATGGTATTAGTGAAGATGTTGATGGATATTGCCCTCTCCCGATGAGAGGAGCGTTGGTGATGATGATGGTGATGATTTCCCCCTCCCGGAGGGAAGTATCCCCAGCAGAACAGCTCTGCCGGAGCTCTAGATTGGATCCACCAAGGTTCCGCCTCGTGGCGGCGGAGTCTCGTCCCGAAAAGTTCCTTCTTATTTTTTCTCATCGAAAGACTTCATATAGGAGAAGATGGACGTCGGAGAGCCACCAGGGGGCCCACGAGGTAGGGGGGCGCGCCCCCCACCCTCGTGAGCAGGGCGTGGGCTCCCTGGCCTTCATCTTTGGCGAGGATTTTTCTTTATTTATTTTAAGATGTTCTGTGCAGTTTCAGGACTTTTGGAGTTGCGCAGAATAGGTGTCCAATATTTGCTCCTTTTCCCGCCCAGAATTCCAGCTGTCGGCATTCTCCCTCCTTATGTAAACCTTGTAAAATAAGAGAGAATAGCCATAAGTATTGTGACATAAAGTGAAATAACAGTCCATAATGCAATAAATATCGCTATAAAAGCATCATGCAAAATGGCCGTATCAACATTGCATGTAGATGTGATGTTGTTTGAGCTAATGCAGCTAGCATTCATTTGGACGAAGTCCATTTGAACCAAGAATTCAAATGCAACTCCAAGTTAATTCTTTATGAATGCCATTAATATGTTTTCACCTATACATCAAGTATAAGTTAGTTTATCATGCATGGAAATGGTACAGATGGATAGATTGCATTTTTCTAGTAATTTTTCATATATAAATTATTTCAATCTGAGCTACGGTTGAATTTCTATGAATTTTTGAAGTTTATATCATTTTCTGGATATTCCTAATTTATTTAAAACCAGAAAATGAATAACTGCGTCAGCATGACAGTGGCATGACGTCAGCGAGTCAACCACGGCTGACTATGTCTAACCTGACGCGTGGGGACCACACATCAGTGACTCAGTTAGTTAACAGGGGGTTTATTTGGTCTAATTAGGATTAGTGGGCGCTGGGCCCACTGTCAGTGTCAGGGGTGGTTAGCAAAATGGTGATTAGACTTAAGCTAATCACCTGGCAGGTCGGACACCACATGTCATTGACTAACCTATCTAACTAAGTTAATTAACACTAATTAATCTATCACTTAGTTAAGCAGGGGCCTGGCCCGCACGTCAATGGGTTAGGGGGAAGTCAAACCCCGGTCAAACAGGGTCAAACCCGCCGGACCTGGTCCACGGCTTGTCGCCGGCGACGACAGAGATGACGGGGCGGCTCGAAAAAGCTCTACAGGACACCGCTTTACTCGTGGTTTGCGGCTACGACTAGTTGGCAATGCGGCACATCTAATGGAGCGAACGGGAGGAGCTGGGGTGGCCTGAGCCGACGGCGGTGAGCTCTTTTGCGGTCGCCGGAGTTCGGGCGTCGGTGGTTTTGCTGCTGCAGTGTGCTAGCGGGCGAGCGGATGCACTAGTGAGGCTCTACGGGGTGCGGGGAGAGGTTTGGACTCGCCGGGGCAACCATTTGGTCACCGGAGCTGCGTCGGCGACGAGCTCAGGCGGCGACGATTATGGTCATCGGCAAGGCAGCGGCTACGACATACAAGCGAGAAAACGGAGAGGGGGAGGAGGAGCAGTAGCTCATAGCGGTCTCGGTGGGCTTGGCGGCGAGCTCAGGGACGCGCTGAGGTCGACGGTGCGGCGATGGGGATCCATGGCGGCCGGAGATGAAGACAACAGCGATGGAGGCGCTCCAGGGCCTCTCGAGGCGTGTGGCTCGATGTAGAGGTAGACGGAGACGTGGCGGAGCTTGCAGACACGGAGAGAGGGCGAGGGGGAGGCGGTGGGCTATGGCAACGGCGAGCAGCGGCGACGGGCGCGTTCGGTCCGAGGAGAGGGAGTGATCCATGGGAGGAGGGAGAGCGTGAGAGAGTGAGAGAGGTCCGGGGCGGCGCGTGGCATCGCGCGGGGCAACCAGAGCGACGAGGGGGGGGGGGACAGGAAGGTAGGAGGTGGCCGGGCGCGTGGCTGCACAAGGCGAGCGCGTGCCCGTGTACTCCTGGCGCGAGGAAGGGGACGACTCGCACTGGCCAGTCGGCTGGGCCGGCCTGTTGGGACACTGGGCCAGGCCAGGCTGCACAGGGAGGTAAGTGCAGGTAGGGTTTTTCCTTTTTTTTTCTTTTCTATTTTCTGACATTTGTTCTGATTTAGTAAAACACTAAATCAATTTATTTTCTTCTGAAATTTATTGTAGGAGCTAGTTGAAATATTCCAGAGCCCCTCACATAACAATTAGAACTATTGGGCATATATAAATAAATATAACACATATATATTCAATGCAAATAATTATTGCATTAATTCCAAATGGCCAAAATAAATATTTATGAGGTCCTGAAAATATTTGTTTGAATTTTACCTCCGACCAATATTTTCAGAGAGCAGCATGAAAATTTTCTTGGACCTTTTTGGAGCAATTTTTATCTGGGTCATTTCCAGAAATGATTTCTGAGGCTTTCACAAATCCCCATTTCAAATTTAAATGAAATTTAAACATGATGCTCACAAGAAGGTCAGCCTAGGTCATACCAGAACTAGGGATGTTACAATAATAAACATTTATCATGATATAAGGAAATAAATAATAACTTTATTATTGCCTCTAGGGCATATTTCCTTCAGTCTCCCACTTGCACTAGAGTCAATAATGTAGTTCACATCTTTATGTGATTAGTTCACATCTCCATGTGACTAATACCCAAAGGGTTTACTAGAGTCTATAATCTAGTTCACATCGCTATGTAATTAACACCTAAAGAGTGATCATGTTTTGCTTGTGAGAGGAGTTCATTCTACGGGTCTGCAAAATTCAGATCCGTATGTATTTCGCAAATTTCCATGTCTACAATGCTCTGCACGGAGCTACTCTAGCTAATTGATCCCACTTTCAATATGTATCCAGATTGAGACTTAGAGTCATCTAGATCAATGTAAAAAGCTTGCATCGACGTAACTCTTTAAGACAAACTCTTTTATCACCTCCATAACCGAGAAATATTTCCTTAGTCCTCTAAGGACAATTTTGACCATTGTCCAGTGACCTACTCCTAGATCACTATTGTACTCCCTTGCCAGAAAGATGCTATGGTATATAATAGGACTGGTAAACAGCATAGCATACTTTATAGAACCTATGACTGAGGCATAGGGAATGACTTATCATTCTCTTTCTATTTTCTGCTGTGGTCGGGTTTTGAGTCTTTACTCAACTTCACACCTTGCAACACAGGCAATAACTCCTTCTTTGACTGTTCTATTTTGAACTACTTCAAAATCTTGTCAAGGTATGTACTCATTGAAATAACTTATCAAGCGTCTTGATCCATCTCTATAGATCTTGATGCTCAATGTGTAAGAAGCTTCATCGAGGTCTTTCTTCGAAAAACTCCTTTCAAATACTCCTTTATGCTTTCCAGAAAATTCTACATTCTTTCCGATCAACAATATGTCATTTATATATACTTGTCAGAAATGTTGTAGTGCTCCCACTCCCTTTCTTGTAAATACAGGCTTCACCGCAAGTCTGTATAAAACCATATACTTTGATCACTTTATCAAAGCATATATTCCAACTCCGAGATGCTTGCACCAGTCCATAGATGGATCGCTGACGCTTGCTCACTTTGTTAGCACCTTTAGGGTCGACAAAACCTTCTTGTTGCATCATATACAACTCTTCTTTTTAAGAAATCCATGAAGGAATACAGTTTTGACATCCATTTGCCAGATTTCATAAAATGCGGCAACTGCTAACATGATTCGGACATACTTTTAAGCATCGATACGAGTGAGAAAATCTCATCATAGTCAACACCTTGAACTTGTCGAAAAAACTTTGCGACAATTCGAGCTTTGTAGATAGTAACACTACTATCAGCGTCCGTCTCCCTCTTGAAGATCCATTTATTCTTAATGACTCACCGATCATCGGGCAAGTCAATCAAAGTCCATTCTTTGTTCTCATACATGGATCCAATCTCAGATTTCATGGCCTTAAGCCACTTTGCGGAATTTGGGCTCATCATCGTTTCCTCATAGTTCATAGGTTCGTCATGGTCAATTAACATGACCTTCAGAACAGGATTACCGTACCACTCTGGTGCGGATCTCACTTTGGTTTACCTACAAGGTTCGGTAGTAAATTGATCTGAAGTTACATGATCATCATCATTAGCTTCCTCACTAATTGGTGTAGTAGTCACAGGAACAGATTTCTATGATGAACTACTCTCCAATAAGGGAGCAGGTACAGTTACCTCATCAAGTTCTACTTTCCTCCCACTCACTTCTTTCGAGAGAAACTCCTTCTCTAGAAAGGATCCATTCTCAACAATGAATGTCTTGCCTTCGGATCTGTGATAGAAGGTGTACCCAACTATCTCCTTTGGGTATCATATGAAGACACATTTCTCCGATTTAGGTTGAACTTATCAGGATGAAACTTTTTCTTATAAGAATCGCAACCCCAAACTTTAAGAAACGACAACTTTGGTTTCTTGCCATACCACAGTTCATACGGTGTCGCCTCAACGGATTTAGATGGTGCCCTTTTTAACGTGAATGCAGCTGTCTCTAATGCATAACCCCAAAACTATAATGGTTAATTAGTAAGAAACATCATAGATTGCACTATATCCAATAATAGTACGGTTATTACGTTCGGACACACCATTATGCTGTGGTGTTCCAGGTGGCACGATTTTGTGAAACTATTCCACATTGTTTTAATTGAAGACCAAAACTCGTAACTCAAATATTTGTCTCTGCGGCCAGATCGTAGAAACTTTATTTTCTTGTCACGATGATTTTCCACTTCACTCTGAAGTTCTTTGAACTTTTCAAATGTTTCAGACTTATGTTTCATCAAGTAGATATACCCATATCTGCTCAAATCATATATGAAGGTCAGAAAATAACGATACCCGCTGTGAGCCTCAACACTCATCGGACCGCATACATCAGTATGTATTATTTCCAATAAGTCAGTTGCTCGCTCCATTGTTCCGGAGAACGGAGTCTTAGTCATCTTGCCCATGAGGCATGATTTGCAAGCATCAAAATGATTCATAATCAAGTGATTCCAAAAACCCATCAGCATGGAGTTTCTTCATGCGCTTTACACCAATATGACCTAAACGACAGTTCCACAAATAAGTTGCACTATCATTATTAACTTTGCATCTTTCGGCTTCAATATTATGAATATGTGTGTCACTACGATCGAGATCCAATGAACCATTTTCATTGGGTGTATGACTACAGAAGGTTTTATTCATGTAAACAGAACAACAATTATTCTCTAACTTAAATGAATAAACGTTTTGCAATAAACATGATCAAATCATATTCATGCTCAACGCAAACACTAAATAACATTTATTTAGGTTTAACACTATTCCCGAAAGTATGGGGAGTGTGCGATGATGATCATATCAATCTTGGAACCACTTCCAACACACATCATCACTTCACCCTTAACTAGTCTGTGTTCATTCTTCAACTCCCGTTTCGAGTTACTACTCTTAGCAACTGAACTAGTATCAAATACTGAGGGGTTGCTATAAACACTAGTAAAGTACACATCAATAACATGTATATCGAATATAGCTTTGTTCACTTTGCCATCCTTCTTATCCACCAAATACTTGGGGTGGTTCCACTTCCAGTGACCAGTCCCTTTGCAGTAGAAGCACTTAGTTTCATGCTTAGGTCCAGACTTGGGCTTCTTCTTGAGCAGCAACTTGCTTGCCGTTCTGTTGTCACACGAACACGTCACCGTGTACCCTCGACGCCGGGGGTGATGCACCGCATCTCGCGTCGAAGGAGATCGGACCGGCAGCGCGATACGCAGGACAGCCGACAGACGCTTTTGTAGACCTGAAGCCCCGCTTACCCGGGAGGGACCCCATCAAGGCTCGTGGCGGCTATGGGATGCTCCAGGTCGATTCACTTGCCCCTAGAGCCTCGTGGATCCGCAGCCCTCCAGCATGAAGAACTAGCGAAGAACGAGAAGAAAGATACAAGGGAGAGATAAAAAATAGATGAACACGAAAAAGTAGTAGATGTGTTTGTTCGATTGGTGTTGTTTCAATCGGCCGTCACCCCCAACATATATAAGAGGCGGCTGGACTTCCCGTACAAGCAAAGGATTTATCTAGGCTTTCCTTACAAGAAAATTACATCAATTCACGTCCAAAACCCTATTTAAATTCGGACTGGTTTTATCCGAACTTTCCAAAACTGTTCGGTTTAAATTGGCTGTACTTTGAGGGTCCTTTTTGTGGTGAAAAACAACCTCGGATGGAAACGAGCCCAAAAGCAATCTTGACCGTTTCGACGAGACGGACAACTTTCATGTGGAATATTTTTGATCAAAGGTCATCTCAAGGGTCAAATCGGTCGTGCAAGACAGCTAATTATTCACACAGCACATCAGACATACCCACATATGTGTCTGGTTTCGGGCGTCATATTTTTGCTCATTGGAGGGTCGCGCTGTGCGGGCTCTAACTTTTGCATATGACCTCGGATTGAGACGATCTTTATATAAAAATCGATTGTTTCGACGAGACGAAGATAATTCATGTAGATCAGTTTTCAATATGGGGCAGTCTTGGAGGCGTAATCAGCCGATTAGTGTTTTGAATACAAAATCTAAATACTACAAACACAACTTCGGCCTTAGAGATGAGACCGGGTGACTATGGCCCAAATATAAAAGTTTTTCCTTTTGACGATATGGAACTTTCTCACTTTGAGCACTTCTCCATTTGAGGCCATCTTAATTATGTTTTTTGCCGTGCCAAAATCTGGTGTCAACACATGCCCCTCTGTTTTTCGGCAAACTTGTGTGCCGAAAAATAACTTGCACGATGCTTTTCCTAAGGACGATGTCAACACTCCATCGGCCATTTTATGTACTTAGGACGATAAGTACATATCGGCCATTTGGATTAGCAAGAAAAGTAAAGCTAATCAAACATATGATGATTTGGTAATACCCTTTCATGATGTAAGAAATTATATTGCATCCATGGTTTAAAATAAGCCCATTGAGGGTAACCAATCATACCTGATGAGAAATTCCATGACATAGGCATCAACGACATTGTTGAAGAAAATGGATAATGTGTGGACCGAAGATGTTGAAACCTTCGGCTTGGTCCTTCATAGTTTTCACTCTTTTCCTTCTTCACATTTGCCGCACTCCTTGTAAAGGAAGCTTGCACATAATTATTATTTTTAATACTTCCTTTGGGAACCCATGCCATATTCCTTTCTTTAAGTTCTTGTGCACTAAGTTTTTGTAATTTCTTATTTTGCCAATATGATAAGCCGAGTGGGCACCCTGGCTGTGATTTTGTTTGAAGCAATGGCAATACTTGTTTTACCATGTGCACTCTCAACTTCTTCTCTTCAGATTTGGTACTTGATTGACTTGCCTCATCGCCATTAGTAGCCAATGTCAATACTTTAATTGGCTCCTTCTCATTTGAGATCAAATCTGAAGTAGCACTCTTACGACCATATTTTTAACACGATAAATTTGTTTGACCACCTCTTTCTTGTTCCTTGAGATCCGGACCGATTCCTTATGATTGAAAAGGTCTTTGACATGTGATTGTTCAAATGTTGATCTTTTTGGAGCTGCATAATGTTTGGGAGATGGTCTAAAATAAGATGAAGAATGCACCCTTGCATCATACTTGTCCCATGATGGATATGGATTTACATGATCATAGGAAGGTATCCATGGCATTGGCATTGGCGACACAAAATATGGATATGAATATACCGCACTAGAATTCTCATTTTGCCAATACCAATCCTCAGGTTTGCGCCTAGGGGGTGATCTTGATGCTTTTCCATTAGTTCGCTGATAAGCACTTTTCTCTTCACTCTTCTTTTGATATTTATCTAATAATTGTGCAAAAGTGACCTTGGATTTCTTTCACTTGTGCTTATTGCGGCCTTTATCTCCTTTGTCTTGACTTGCATCGATCTTTGGATTTTCTTGTTGCCCCCCAGTCCTTGGCGTCTTCATTGTATCTTTGATAGAACTCATGCCTTCAAGAATATTTTCATTGTGCTCTTGAACAACTTTTTTACTTGAAAGCTTGATCCCATCACCTGTAGTTTTTACCTTCTCATCTTTAAAGGAATCGTCTTGAAATAGCCGATTCAAAAACCTTTTTCCATTAGGACCAATCAGAATAGACTGGTCATCCCTTGGTGTTTCAACAAATTTTAATCGTCCTTTATCAATGGCCGATTTAACTATTTGATGAAACATGTTGCAATCCTCAAAATTATGCTTGGACGAATCATGCAACTTGCAATACATTCGTCCTTGGATTGATGGATTCACATGGTGATCAAGAGCTTTAATGTAATTATTTTTTAGCAACAAATCAAATATTTGATCACACATGCTTGAATTGAAGGTATACTTCTTATTTTCTAGCCGATCTTGGTGTGCAAACATCTTTGGAGTTGAGCAAACGAATGGTTCAGATTTAGAATCTCCCCATTCGGCTATGCATTGTGTTTTACATCCTATCTTCGATGTATTTGGATAAGATATTATATTAGCATCGGATTTTTCAAAAGAATTTGACATTGGCTTTAAATTTCTGAAACGAAAATAGTTAGAATACACAAGTCTCAATTGAGACCAAGTGCAAGCCAAGTAAGAAACAAGCAAAGCTACCCAATTCGATATGAAATTTCGATAAAGCAATGGGGAAAACATTGACTGCAAAAATAGGTCACTATCGGTCTTTATAAATGGCACAATAGACTGAACGATATGTTCTATAAAATTTTTATTGCTAAAAAGTAAATTTCCCATCGTCATTGATCATTCAAAATTACTTATGAGAATTTCTCTTATAGAAGCATCAACAATAAAGCTGCGACCAAATCAGAAGATAGGTAAATCACTTGCTAGACATACCTTTTCAAACACGTTGGTAGAGCATGATGGTTGCGTTACTTGAACGATAGGTTGTTCCTCTTTCGAATAGCTCCCCAACACCTTGTCATCCTGTTTTTCTAGAATAGATTCGGCATACGTAATATTTGATTCGGTCTTTTCAATAGCCGAATTAACTTTATTATCCGAATCACCATCTTTTTTGATAATTCTATCCACACCCAATGCTTTCTCTTTTTGGCATAATCTAGCTTGGATTGCAGTAGAATTAATAGGCTTTCCCTCTTTTATTAATTCATGTAGAACAACATTGCAATCATCCCAACAAGACGTAAGATTTTTCTTAATGACCCAATCTGGATAGAATTGCCCCCCGACACTTTTAGACTCTTTCGGTAACGATATGTCACCGAAATTCTGTAATTGTGTTGGGGGAACATGATATGGCACGGTAGTAGGTGACGGAATTTGTGCGCCTGTAGAAGTTTCACTTATTCGGCCATGACCATGAAGGTGGGGAGCCGAATTATGGACATCAACAGTTGCGTATGGTGCCAGAAAATTAGTAGCATGAGGTGTAGCATATGATGTTTGAGGGTAATTGGCCGAATAACTAGTAGTAGCATGGCCGATTCCCCTATCCACCGACACGTTTGGATTAACAAACTGCAAGTTATTTGCCGATGAATAAAAAGTTGAAACACTTTGTTGCATCCTATTGGAAGTTCCTACATGGGGTATCTCAACTTGATTAACCGAACTCATCATGTTGTTCATCGGCATATAGTTTTGTGGGGTTGCCGATGCATGGGAGTTGTGATACATATGTTGCATGTTGCTGAAATTATATGAAGTTGAAGCATGAAGATTATTCTGAATCGGCTGTTGCACATAATTAGATACATTATTGATAAAACTAGGGCTAGCCGATACATTATACTCATTAGACGATCTAGCAACAACATATGCATTATTTGCATCTACATAAGTGAAGTGGGTATTTATATTACCTTTGTAGATGTCAAACCCTATATGACGATCTCTTCGTAGCAAGAACGGGCCGGAGACCGTTCAACGCTTCGTCCCCAGCGGAGTCGCCAAAAAGTGTGTTCGCACACGAACACGTCACCGTGTACCCTTGACGCCGGGGGTGATGCACCGCAGCTCGCGTCGAAGGAGATCTGACCGGCAGCGCGATACGCAGGACACCCAGCAGACGCTTTTATAGACCCGAATCCCGGCTTACCCGGGAGGGACCCCGTCAGGGTTCGCGGCGGCTATGGGCTGCTCCAGGTCGATTCGCTCGCCCCTAGAGCCTCGTCGATCTGCAGCCCTCCGGCATGAAGAACTAGCAAAGAACGAGAAGAAAGATACAAGGGAGAGATAAAAAATAGATGAACACGAAAAAGTAGTAGATGTGTTTGTTCGATTGGTGTTGTTTCAATCGGCCGTCACCCCAACATATATAAGAGGCGGCTGGACTTCCGGTACAAGCAAAGGATTTATCTAGGCTTTCCTTACAAGAAAATTACATCAATTCACGTCCAAAACCCTATTTAAATTCGGACTGGTTTTATCCAAACTTTCCAAAACTGTTCGGTTTAAACTGGTTGTACATTGAGGGTCCTTTTTGTGGTGACAAACGACCTCGAATGGAAACGAGCCCAAAAGCAATCTTGACCGTTTCGACAAGACGAACAACTTTCATGTGGAACAGTTTTCATCAGAGGTCATCTCGAGGGTCAAATCGGTCGTGCAATATAGCTAATTATTCACACAGCACATCAGACATACCCACATATGTGTCTGGTTCCGGGCGTCATATTTTTGCTCACTGGAGGGTCGCGCTGTGCGGGCTCTAACTTTTGCATATGACCTCGGATTGAGACGATCTTTATATAAAAATCAATTGTTTCGACGAGACGAAGACAATTCATGTAGATCAGTTTTCAATATGGGGCAGTCTTGGAGGTGTAATCAGCCGAATAGTGTTTTGAATACAAAATCTAAATACTTCGAACACAACTTCAGCCTTAGAGATGAGACCGGATGACTATGGCCCAAATATCAAAGTTTTTCCTTTTGACGATACGGAAATTTCTCACTTTGAGCACTTCTCCATTTGAGTCCATCTTAATTAAGTTCTTCGCCGTGCCAAAATCTGGTGTCAACACGTTCTTCTTGAAGTTCCCTTTCTTTCCCTTTGCCCTTTTCTTGAAACTAGTGGTCTTGTTAATCATCAACACTTGATGTTCTTTCTCGATTTCTACCTTCATCGATTTCATCATCATAAAAAGCTCGATAATCATTTTCGTCATCCCTTGCATACTATAGTTCATCACGAAGTTCTACTAACTTGGTGATAGTGACTAGAGAATTCTGTCAATTACTATCTTATCTAGAAGATTAACTCCCACTTGATTAAAGCAATTGTAGTACCCAGACAATCTGAACACATGCTCATTGGTTGAGCTATTCTCCTCCATCTTGTAGGCAAAGTACTGTCAGAGGTTTCATAGCTCTCGACACGGGCATGAGTATTAAATACCAATTTCAACTCCTGGAACATCTTATATGCTCTGTGGCGTTCAAAACATTTTTGAAGTCGCGGTTCTAAGCCGTAAAGCATGGTGCACCTAACTATCAAGTAGTCATCATATTGAGCTTTTGTCAAAATGTTTATAACGTCTGCATCTGCTCCCGCAATAGGTCTGTCACCTAGCGGTGCATCAAGGACATAATTCTTCTATGCAGCAATGAGGATAAACCTCATATCACAGATCCAATCCGCATTATTGCTACTAACATCTTTCAACTTAGTTTTCTTTAGGAACATATAAATAATAAACGGGGAGCAACATCGCGAGCTATTGATCTACAACATAGATATGCTAATACTACCAGGACTAAGTTCATGATAAATTAAAGTTTAGTTAATCAAATTATTAAAGAACTCCCACTTAGATAGACATCCCTCTAATCCTCTAAGTGATCACGTGATCCATATCAACTAAACCATGTCCGATCATCATGCGAGATGGAGTAGTTTGAATGGTGAACATCACTATGTTGATCATATCTACTATATGATTCACGCTCGACCTTTCGGTCTTCGTGTTCCGAGGCCATATCTGTTATATGCTAGGCTCGTCAAGTTTAACCTGAGTATTCCACGTGTGCAACTGTTTTGCACCCGTTGTATTTGAACATAGAGCCTATCACACCCGATCATCACGTGGTGTCTCAGCACGAAGAACTTTCACAATGGTGCATACTCAGAGAGAACACTTATACCTTGATAATTTAGTGAGAGATCATCTTATAACGCTACTGTCAATCAAAGCAAGATAAGATTCATAAAAGATAAACATCACATGCAATCAATATAAGTGATATGATATGGCCATCGTCATCTTGTGCTTGTGATCTCCATCTCCGAAGCACCGTCATGATCACCACCGTCACCGGCGCGACACCTTGATCTCCATCGTAGCATCGTTGTCGTCTCGCCAACTATTGCTTCTACGACTATCGCTACCGCTTAGTAATAAAGTAAAGCAATTACAGGGTGATTGCATTGCATATAATAAAGCGACAACCATATGGCTCCTGCCAGTTGCCGATAACTCGGTTACAAAACATGATCATCTCATACAATAAAATATAGCATCATGTCTTGACCATATCACATCACAACATGCCCTGCAAAAACAAGTTAGACGTCCTCTACTTTGTTGTTGCAAGTTTTACGTGCTGCTACGGGCTGAGTAAGAACCGTTCTTACCTACGCATCAAAACCACAACGATAGTTCGTCAAGTTAGTATTGTTTTAACCTTCTCAAGGACCGGGCGTAGCCACACTCGGTTCAACTAAAGTTGGAGAAACTGACACCTGCCAGCCACCTGTGTGCAAAGCATGTCGGTAGAACCAGTCTCACGAAAGCGTACGCGTAATGTCGGTCCGGGCTGCTTCATCTAACAATACCGCCGAACCAAAGTATGACATATTGGTGAGCAGTATGACTTGTATCGCCCACAACTCACTTGTGTTCTACTCGTGCATATAACATCAACACATAAAACCTGGCTTGGATGCCACTGTAAGGGAACATAGTAATTTCAAAAAAATTCCTACGCACACGGAAGATCATGGTGATGCATGGAAACGAGAGGGGAGAGTGTGTCCATGTACCCTCGTAGACCGAAAGCGGAAGCGTTAGCATAATGCGGTTGATGTAGTCGTACTTCTTCACGATCCGACCGATCAAGTACCGAACGCATGGCACCTCCGAGTTCTGCACACGTTCAGCTCGATGACGTCCCTCGAACTCCTATCCAGCCGAGCTTTGAGGGAGAGTTCCGTCAGCACGACGGCGTGGTGACTATGTTGATGCTCTACCATCGCAGGGCTTCGCCTAAGCACCGCTACAATATATCGAGGTGGACTATGGTGGAGAGGGGCACCGCACACGGCTAAAAGATCCAAGAGATCAATTGTTGTGTCTATGGGGTGCCCCTTGGCCACGTATATAAAGGAGTGGAGGAGGGGGAGAGGGCTGGCCCCTATGGCGCGCCCTGGAGGAGTCCTACTCCCACCGGGAGTAGGATTCCTCCCCTTCCAAGTAGTAGGAGTAGGAGACAAGGAAGGGGAAGAGGGAAGAGAAGGAAGGAGGGGGCGCCGCCCCTCCCCCTAGTCCAATTCGAACTAGTCATTGGGGGGGGCGCACGACCTGCCTCTC
The DNA here is from genome assembly GCF_002162155.2 of Triticum dicoccoides. Taxonomy (NCBI): domain Eukaryota; kingdom Viridiplantae; phylum Streptophyta; class Magnoliopsida; order Poales; family Poaceae; genus Triticum; species Triticum dicoccoides. The sequence continues at coordinate 434,147,548 of NC_041392.1, read as the reverse complement.
TCTCTCTCCCCTAAAGCCCAATAAGGCCCATATACTTCTTCCCCCATATTCCCGTAACTCCCCGGTACTCCGAAAAATACCTGAACCACTCGGAACTTTTCCGATGTCCGAATATAGTCGTCCAATATATCGATCTTTACATCTCAACCATTTCGAGACTCCTCGTCATGTCCCTGATCTCATCCGGGACTCCGAACTACCTTCGGTACATCAAAACACATAAACTCATAATATAACCGTCATCGAACTTTAAGCGTGCGGACCCTACGGGTTTGAGAACTATGTAGACATGACCGAGACACGTCTCCGGTCAATAACCTATAGAGGAACCTGGATGCTCATATTGGCTCCTACATATTCTACGAATATCTTTATCGGTCAAACCGCATAACAACATACATTGTTCCTTTTGTCATCGGTATGTTACTTTCCCGAGATTCGATCGTCGGTATCTCAATACCTAGTTCAATCTCGTTACCGGCAAGTCTCTTTACTTGTTTCGTAATACATCATCCCGCAACTAACTCATTAGTTGCAATGCTTGCAAGGCTTAAGTGATGTGTATTACCGAGTGGGCCCAGAGATACCTCTCCGACAATTGGAGTGACAAATCCTAATCTCGAAATACGCCAACCCAACAAGTACCTTCGGAGACACCTGTAGAGCACCTTTATAATCACCCAGTTACGTTGTGATGTTTGGTAGCACACAAAGTGTTCCTCCGGTAAACGGGAGTTGCATAATCTCATAGTCATAGGAACATGTATAAGTCATGAAGAAAGCAATAGCAACAAACTAAACGATCAAGTGCTAAGCTAACGGAATGGGTCAAGTCAATCACATCATTCTCCTAATGATGTGATCCCGTTAATCAAATGACAACTCTTTGTCTATGGCTAGGAAACATAACCATCTTTGATCAATGAGCTAGTCAAGTAGAGGCATACTAGTGACACTCTGTTTGTCTATGTATTCACACATGTATCATGTTTCCGGTTAATACAATTCTAGCATGAATAATAAACATTTATCATGATATAAGGAAATAAATAATAACTTTATTATTGCCTCTAGGGCATATTTCCTTCAGTCTCCCACTTGCACTAGAGTCAATAATCTAGTTAACATCTTTATGTGATTATTCCCCAACCGCATCATCACCGACAACGCTCGCAGTTCACCAGTAACCTCTTCAAAACATACTGTGCTAACCTTGGAACGCAGATCTACTACGCTTAGGTGGCGCACCCCAGGAGCAATGGCTAGGCTGAACGCGCCAACGCGGAGTTCCTGAGAGGCCTCAAGACCAGGACCTTCAGGAAGAAGCTCGAGGCCTGCGGCAGGGGCTGGCATGACGAGGTCCAGTCCGTGTTGTGGTCCATCCGCACCACCACCACTAAGCCGACGGGCGAGACCCCATTCTTCCTTATCTATGGAGCCAAAGCGGTCCTCCCTCACGAGGTCAAGCATCGCTCCGCACGGGTCCTGGCGTTTGATGAAACACGGTAGGACGCCACACGGGGGATGGACCTCGTACTGGGGGAGGAACGACGCCGCGAAGCTGCACTAAGGTCGGCAAGGTACCAGCAGGCGCTGCGGCGGTACCACTGCTGCAACACCCGCTCCAGGACGCTCGAGGCAGGCGACCTCGTCCTGAGGCGGGTCCTCTCCAGGGAAGGGTTGGACAAGCTCTCACCCATGTGGGAGGGCCCGTTCAAGGTCGTCCATATCTCCAGGCCTGGCGCCGCACGCCTGGAGACGCAGGACAGGGTGCCCATCCAGAACGCCTGGAAGATCTAGCACCTCCGGAAGTTCTACCCATGAAGCAAGGCCCAGTGCCTGTGAAGAAAGGCCCAGTGCCTGTGAAGAAGGCCCGGTGCCTGTGAAGAATCTCCACCCGTGACACTCTCACGTAATAATGAGTGGGGATGTACACGCCCCGGAGTCTCCGGAGAGCCGCCCTCGGGCCTCGGGGGCTCCCTCCCACGCATAGTGGCAGCACTTACTCCGCGCTGGTGAGAAGACGTCGAAGACTAGACTAGGTGCCGGACGCAACTTTTCATTTGCTTTCCGTAGTTGGCTCGTCTTCTCTTAATCGAAGTTTTCTTCTGGTGTTCCTTGCTTTGGTTTCGTCGCCTTTTGCCGCCTTCTCTGAATCCAGCTCGCTTGTGTTCTCTCTCTCGCATACCTCGTGAGGGGGCTAGGCAGGTGCCTTCGCGAGGGTTTCTTCCTCCTGCGTTGGTCCTTCTCTCTGACTTCGGTCCGTTTTCTCGCGAGGCACCCCCGTTCGAGCCCACAACTGGCACATCTCTCCTAATCCGTGCCCCTTGGGTACCGCGATATGAAGCACTGGGTCAAGGCTCGGGTGAACGATAAGTCTCCTAGCGAGCTTCCTAACAAATTTTTTTCCAGTTCCTGAGCAACCACTAAGCCAAGACGGGCACGATGAGACAAGTGCATCGTGAAGAAGAGGCTGCCCTGAACGCCCCAGGATAAGATATCTCTGCACGAAATAATGACACAACACAGAAATAACAAGCATAGCATAATGATTGAGGAATCACAGTTCGATACATGCCCCTCCGGGCCCATACTGGTTTCATTTGGATGCAGGAAAGAAAAGAGGAACAAAACAAAAGCGGCGTTGCAGTGAACCACGGGGGCAGGCCTCCAGCGACATCTCGAGCTTAGCCAGATCCCTCCTCACGCTTCACGGAGGCGTGGCGACGAGACGACCCGCTACCACCTTCGAAGCGGGCGCGGCGGCAGGGCAGCTGGTCGTAGCTGCCACCGATGGAACTTTCGCCAAGAGAAGAGCCACCGTAGCTGGACGAGACATGGCCGGTGGGCTCACCCTCGTCGCGGCCATCGCCGAGAACGACCACCTCCTCGCCATCGTTCGTCTCGGGGCAGCACCCAGCGCGGCGACCATCTTCCCCAAACACCCTCACGTAGAGGGTCGCATCACCGTCATACTTGAAGTGGAGGGTGCCCCGCCTACCCAGGCCGCACGCACGGGCAAACGTCTGCCAACCGCGGGCCGGAGCTATGTTGCCCATGGCGGAGACTTCAACCGCGACCCAGGAAGCCCTGCTGCAGCAGCTGTCCGCTTGCAGCCAGAGCCTGCCAGGACCAGAGGTCGGCAACTCGTCGACGAAGAAGCACGGAAGCCGAAGCCAGTTGCCAGCCGGATCCTCCGACCAGACAACGAACTCCGGCAGCAGCTCCATCGAGTTGAAGCGTGGCCGGGGAGGCCGCGCAACCACGGTGTGTGTCACCTCATCAACGGGGCTGCCGCGACCAGAGCGACCTCCACCACGCGTAGCGGCGCCACCCCGGAAGCGGGGGGCCACGGCGGGAGTCGTGGTGTGCTTGCGGGGATGGCCGCGTCCCCGCTTGGGAGCCGGGGAGCCGGGCCCCTCGTGAGGGGCCTTTCCCTTCTCCGCGGCAGAGAACCTCTTCGACGACGCCATTGGAGTCGGTGGTGGAGCAGAGGAGGAAGAAGCAGACGGAATGGGAAGAAGTGGGGGACGGGGGCTCCGCTCTCTTCCTCATTTATAGCAGGAGAAGGCCAACCAGCGCCCCCATGATCATAGGTAATGATGGTTTTCCCTTGCATGTCGCAGCGTCGGGAAGCAGAGACACCCACGTCCAATCAACCGCCACGCGTCGAACGAGGCCGCAGGCTTTTGGGGCCCGCAGCACTCCGCGTTTGACCCTTTGGCTTCGCCTCGAAGCCAAGCCCAAGCGCGCCTTGGGCCCGGGGGCTACTGTCGGTGTTCTGGGAATGGGGGTCCCTAGACTTTCCTGCTTGCGGCCCGCGGCGTGGCTGGGCTAGCATGTCTGTATGGCCCATATTCATCGACAAGGCATTCAAGACCCTTGCGAGGGGCCAAGCCTCGCGAGACGGACGATGCAAGACCCCCTCAGGAGCGGCCTCGCCAGGCAGGCTCACGAGGGGCGGAGAGATCAAGGCAGGGCAAACCTCGCAAGGTCCTCGTGACGTGAGCCATGACGATCGAGACCAGGCGGGTGCTAGCGCGCGCGGTGTCCTTGCTTCCTCTTTGGTGACAGGGGGGCAAGCACAGGCGCGGAGTACCGAGGCATCAAGCAAAGGTTTCCATATTGGTACAACGAGACCAAGACCAGAAGGACGGCAGGATGGAGGTCACCATGGAGCCCAAGATGGCGTCATCACCAGAACCTTTGGCAGGCGAAGACCACCTTTTGTTAGGATAACTTGTACTAGTTGTCCCCTTTCGAATTGGCCGCTGTTGGCTCCCTTCCTGCTCAATATTTGGGGAGAGGACCAGGGCCTATATAAGTAGAACTAGCCACCATAGTAGAGGGGATCAACCTCATCACAAATCGAGAACGGATCCAAGATCATCCCACCCACACAAGTTCACCAAGCACAAGAACACCTCAACCTCAGGAGGCTGTTCTTCCCTTAGTACTGTTCATCATCAGCCCAAGTGGCAATCCACCACCACCACACTAGAGTAGGGTATTACACCACAACGGTGGTCCGAACAAGTATAAATCTTGTGTCTTTCTGTGTTGTGAGTTCGTCCATGAGATCTTAGCGAGCTAGGGCGTGGATCGATAGGGAGAAAACCTTCACGCGCACCCCAATGTTCGAACCCCAAGGGTTTGCCGTAACCCGTGATCCGACATTCGCCGGGACGAGGCAGTGGAACTACGGAGTAACGGGAGAGAGAGGGGCGCCAAGGGCTTGGTGTGTACTCTTGGGGATCCCCCTGAAGGAAATATGCCCTAGAGGCAGTAATAAAGTTGTTATTTATATTTCCTTATATCATGATAAATGTTTATTATTCATGCTAGAATTGTATTAACCAGAAACATAGTACATGTGTGAATACATAGACAAACACAGTGTCACTAGTTTGCCTCTACTTGACTAGCTCGTTGAATTAATGATGGTTATGTTTCCTAACCATAGACATGAGTTGTCATTTGATTAACGGGATCACATCATTAGAGAATGATGTGATTGACTTGACCCATCCGTTAGCTTAGCACGATGATCGTTTAGTTTGTTGCTATTGCTTTCTCCATAACTATACATGTTCCTATGACTATGAGAATATGCAACCCCCGAATACCGGAGGAACACTTTATGTGCTACCAAATGTCACAACGTAACTGGGTGATCATAAAGGTGCTCTATAGGTGTCTCTGATGGTGTTTGTTGAGTTGGCATGGATCAAGATTAGGATTTGTCACTCCGATTGTCGGAGAGGTATCTCTGGGCCCTCTCGGTAATGTACATCACTATAAGCCTTGCAAGCAATGTAGCTAATGAGTTAGTTACGTGATGTAGCATTACAGAATGAGTAAAGAGACTTGCCGGTAACGAGATTGAACTAGGTATTGGGATACCGACGTTCGAATCTCGGGCAAGTAACATACCGATGACAATGGGAACAACATATAATGTTATGCGGTTTGACCGATAAAGATCTTAGAATATCTAGGAACCAATATGAGTATCCAGGTTCCACTATTGGTTATTGACCAGAGACATGTCTCGGTCATGTATACATAGTTCTCGAACCCGTAGGGTCCGCACGCTTAACATTCGGTGATGATCGGTATTACGAGTTTATGTGTTTTGATGTACTGAATGTAGTTCGGAGTCCCGGATTTGATCACGGACATAGCGAGGAGTCTCGAAATGGCTGAGACGTAAATATCGATATATTGGAAGCCTATGTTTGGACATCGGAATGGTTCCGGGTGAAATCGGGAGTATACCGGAGCACCGAGAGGTTACCGGAACCCCCCGGGAGGTGTATGGGCCTTATTGGGCCTTAGTGGAAGAGAGGGAGAAGAAGCAAAGGAGAGGGCGCGCCCCCCAAGCCCAATCCGAATTGGGAGGGTGGTCGGCCCCCCCTTTCCTTCCTTCTTCCTCCTCCATCCTTCTCTCCTAAAACCAAACAAGGGAAGGGGTGGGGGGAATCCTACTCCCTGTGGGAGTAGGACTCCCTTGGGCGCATCTAGAGAGGCCGGCCCCCTCCCCCCTCCACTCCTTTATATACAGTGGAGGGGGGCACCCCATGGACACACAAGTTGATCATTGATCTTTTAGCCGTGTACGGTGCCCCCCTCCACCATAATCCACCTCGGTTATATCGTAGCGGTGCTTAGGGGAAGCCCTGTTCTGGTAGCATCATCATCACCGTCATCCGCCGTCGTGCTGACGAAACTCTCCCTTGAAGCTCTACTGGATCATGAGTTCGCGGGACGTCACCGAGCTGAACGTGTGCAGATCGCGGAGGTGTCGTACCTTCGGTGCTAGATCGGTCAATCGTGAAGATGTACGACTACATCAACCGCGTTGTCATAACGCTTCCGCTTACGGTCTATGAGGGTATGTAGACGATACTCTCCCCTCTCGTTGCTATGCATCACCATGATCTTGCGTGTGCGTAGGAAAATTTTGAAATTACTGCATTCCCCAATAGTGGCATCTAAGCCAGGTCTATGCGTAGATGGTATATGCACGAGTGGAACACAAAGGAGTTGTGGGCGTGGGTATAAACATATTGCTTGCCGTCACTAGTTGATTCTTGATTCAGCGGCATTGTTGGATGAAGCAGCCAGACCGACATTACGCGTACGCTTACGCGAGACTGGTTCTACCAACGTGCTTTGTACATAGGTGGCTAGTGGGTGTCTATTTCTCCAGCTTTAGTTGAATTGGATTCAATGAACAAGGTTCTTTCTAAAGATCAAAAAGCAATCACTATACCGCGTTGTGGTTTTTGATGTGTAGGTAAGAACGGTTCTTGCTCAGCCCGTAGCAGCCACGTAAAACTTGTAACAACAAATTAGAGGACGTCTAAATTGTTTTTGCAGGGCATGTTGTGATGTGATATGGTCAAGACATGATGCTAAATTTTATTGTATGAGATGATCCTGTTTTGTAACACTGTTATCGGCAACTGGCAGGGGCCATATGGTTGTCGCTTTATTGTATGAAATGCAATCGCCATGTAATTGATTTACTTTATCACTAAGCGGTAGCAATAGTCGTAGAAGCAATAGTTGGTGAGACGACAACGATGCTTCGATGGATATCAAGGTGTCAAGTCGGTGACAATGGTGATCATGACGGTGCTTTGGAGATGGAGATCAAAGGCACAAGATGATGATGGCCATATCATATCACTTATATTGATTGGATGTGATGTTTATCCTTTATGCATCTTATTTTGCTTAGTTTGGCGGTAGCATTATAAGATGATCTCTCACTAAATTTCAAGGTATAAGTATTCTCCCTGAGTATGCACCGTTGCTACAGTTCGTCGTGCCGAGACACCACGTGATGATCGGGTGTGATAAGCTCTACGTTCACATACAACGGGTGCAAGCCAGTTTTGCACACGCAGAATACTCAGGTTAAACTTGACGAGCCTAGCATATGCAGATATGGCCTCGGAACACTGGAGACCAAAAGGTCGAGCGTGAACCATATAGTAGATATGATCAACATAGTGAGGTTCACCATTGAAAATTACTCCATCTCACGTGATGATCCGACATGGTTTAGTTGATAATGGATGACGTGATCACTTAGATGATTAGAGAGATGTCTATCTAAGTGGGAGTTCTTAAGTAATTTGATTAATTGAACTTTAATTTATCATGAACTTAGTACCTGATAGTATTTTGCATGTCTATGTTGTTGTAGATAGATGGCCCGTGTTGTTGTTCCCTTGAATTTTAATGCGTTCCTAGAGAAAGCTAAGTTGAAAGATGATGGTAGCAATTACACGGACTGGGTCTGTAACTTGAGGATTATCCTCATTTCTGCATAGAAGAATTACGTCCTGGAAGCACCACTAGGTGACAAACCTGCTGCAGGAGCAACGCCAGATGTTATGAACTCCTGGCAGAGCAAAGCTGATGACTACTTGATAGTTCACTGTGCCATGCTTTACGGCTTAGAACCGGGACTTCAATGATGTTTTGAACGTCATGGAGCATATGAGATGTTCCAGGAGTTGAAGTTAATATTTCTAGCAAATGCCCGGATTGAGAGATATGAGGTCTCCAATAAGTTCTACAGCTGCAAGATGGAGGAGAATAGTTCTGTCAGTGAACATATACTCAGAATGTCTGGGTACCACAAGCACTTGACTCAACTGGGAGTTAATCTTCCTGATGATAGTTTCATTGACAGAGTTCTTCAATCACTGCCACCAAGCTACAAGAGCTTCGTGATGAACTATAATATGCAAGGGATGGATAAGACGATTCCTGAGCTCTTCGCAATGCTAAAGGCTGCGGAGGTAGAAATCAAGAAGGAGCATCAAGTGTTGATGGTCAACAAGACCACCAGTTTCAAGAAAAAGGGTAAAGGGAAGAGGGGGAACTTCAAGAAGAACAGCAAGCTAGTTGCTACTCAAGTGAAGAAACCCAAGTCTGGACCTAAGCCTAAGACTGAGTGCTTCTACTACAAAGGAGCTGGTCACTGGAAGCGGAACTACCCCAAGTATTTGGCGGAGAAGAAGGATGGCAAAGTGAAAGGTATATTTAATATACATGTTATTGATGTGTACCTTACTAATGCTCGCAGTAGTGCCTGGGTATTTAATACCGGTTCAGTTTCTAACATTTGCAACTCAAAACAGGGGCTACGGATTAAGCGAAGATTGGCTAAGGACGAGGTGATGATGCACGTGGGAAATGGTTCCAAAGTCAACGTGATCGCCGTGGGCACGCTACCTCTACATATACCTTCGGGATCAGTATTAGACATAAATAATTGTTATTTGGTGCCAGCGTTGAGCATGAACATTATATCTGGATCTTGTTTGATGCAAGATGATTATTCATTTAAATCAGAGAATAATGGTTGTTCTATTTATATGAGTAATATATTTTATGGTCATGCACCCTTGATGAGTGGTCTATTTTTACTAAATCTTGAGAGTAGTGATACACATGTTCATAGTATTGAGGCCAAAAGATGTAGAATTGATAATGATAGTGCAACTTATTTGTGGCACTGCCGTTTAGGTCATATTGGTGTAAAGCGCATGAAGAAACTCCATTCTGATGGACTTCTGTAATCACTTGATTATGAATCACTTGGTACATGCGAACCATGCCTCATGGGCAAGATGACTAAAACTCCGTTCTCTGGAACAATGGAGCGAGCAACAGAGTTATTGAAATCATACATATTGATGTGTGTGGTCCAATGAACATTGAAGCTCGTGGCGGATATCATTATTTTCTCACCTTCACAGATGATTTGAGCAGATATGGGTATATCTACTTGATGAAACATAAGTCTGAAACATTTGGGAAGTTCAAAGAATTTCAGAGTGAAGTGGAAAATCATCGTAACAAGAAAATCAAGTTTCTACGATCTGATCATGGAGGTGAATATTTGAGTTATGAGTTTGGACTTCATTTGAAACAATGTGGAATAGTTTCACAACTCACGCCACCTGGAACACCACAGTGTAATGGTGTGTCCGAATGTCGTAATCATACTTTACTAGATCTGGTGCGATCTATGATGTCTCTCACTGATTTACCGCTATCGTTTTGGGGTTACGATTTAGAGATAGCTGCATTCACGTTAAATAGGGAACCATCTAAATCCGTCGAGACGACACCTTATGAACTGTGGTATGGCAAGAAACCCAAGTTGCATTTCTTAAAGTTTGGGGCTGCGATGCTTATGTGAAAAAGCTTCAACCTGATATGCTTGAACCCAAATCAGAGAAATGTGTCTTCATAGGATACCCAAAGGAGACTGTTGGGTACACCTTCTATCACAGATCCGAAGGAAAGATATTCATTTCTAATAATGGATCCTTTCTAGAGAAGGAGTTTCTCTCGAAAGAAGTGAGTGGGAGGAAAGTAGAACTTGATGAGGTAATTGTACCTTCTCCCTTATTGGAAAGTATTTCATCATTGAAATCAGTTCCAATGATTGCTACACCGGTAAGTGAGGAAGCTAATGAGGATGATCATGAAACTTCTGATCAAGTTACTACCGATCCTCGTAGGTCAACCAGAGTAAGATCCACACCCAAGTGGTATGGTAATCCTGTTTTGGAAGTCATGTTACTTGACCATGACGAACCTATGAACTATGATGAAGCAATGATGAGCCTAGATTCCGCAAAATGGCTTGAAGCCATGAAATCTGAGATGGGATCCATGTATGAGAACAAAGTATGGACTTTGGTTCACTTGCCCGATGATCGGCAGGCCATAGAAAATAAATGGATCTTCAAGAAGAAGACTGACACTGACGGTAATGTTACTGTCTACAAAGCTCGACTTGTTGTGAAAGGTTTTTGACAAGTTCAAGGAGTTAACTACGATGAGACCTTCTCACCCGTAGCGATGCTTAAGTCTGTCCGAATCATGTTAGCAATTGCTGCGTTTTATGATTATGAAATTTGGCAAATGGATGTCAAAACTACATTCCTTAATGGGTATCTTAAAGAAGAGTTGTATATGATGCAACTAGAAGGTTTTGTCGATCCAAAAGGTGCTAACAAAGTGTGCAAGCTCCAGCGATCCTTTTATGGACTGGTGCAAGCCTCTCGGAGTTGGAATATACGCTTTGATAGTGTGATCAAAGCATATGGTTTTATACAGACTTTTGGAGAAGCCTGTATTTAGAAGAAAGTGAGTGGGAGCTCCGTAGCATTTTTGATATTATATGTAGATGACATATTGTTGATCAGAAATGATACTGAATTTCTGAATAGCATCAAAGGATACTTGAATAAGTATTTTGTAACGCCCTCGATGCGGCTATATCTCCTACGTGTCGAAGCACGACTTAGAGGCATAACCGCATTGAAAGCAATGTCGCAAGTAAGGTAATCTTCACAACAACCCATGTAAATAGATAATAGGGGAAAGGTACATAGTTGGCTTACACTCGCCATGTCACACAAATACATGAATAACATTACAATCATCCAATACACTCATGGTCCGACTACGGTACCAAAATAAAAGATCAACCCCAACATGCGACACGGTCCCCGATCGCCCCAACTGGGCACCACTACTGATCATCAGGGAAAGACACATATTAACGACGACAGTCTTTGTCGAACTCCCACTTGAGCTCAAGCACATCGTCTGGAATGGTATCATCGGTCCCTGCATCTAGTTTGGAAGTAATCTGTGAGTCATGGGGACTCAGCAATCTCGCAACCTCGCGATCAAGACTATTTAAGCTTATAGGTAAGGCAAGGTAATATGTGGAGCTGCAGCAAGCGACTAGCATATATGGTGGCTAACCTGTTCGCAAAAGAAAGCGAGAAGAGAAGGAAAAGCGCGAACGAAGAACTATGATCAAGAAGTGATCCTATAGCAACCTACGTCAAGCATTACTCCAACACCGTGTTCACTTCCCGAACTCTGCCGAGAAGAGACCATCACGGTAACACACGCGGTTGATTCATTTTAATTAAGTTAGGTTTCATGTTATCTACAACCGGACATTAACAAATTCCCATCTGCCCATAACCGCGGGCACGGCTTTTGAAAGTTCAAATCCCTGTAGGGGTTTCCCAATTTAGCCCATCACAAGCTCTCACGGTCAACGAAGGATATTCTTCTAGCGGGAAGACCCGATCAGGCTCGGAATCCCGGTTACAAGACATCCTCGACAATGGTAAAACTAAACCAGCAACACCGCCTGAATGTGCCGACAAATCCTGATAGGAGCTGCACATATCTCGTTCTCAGGGCACACCGGATTGTCCAAGGTTCCGGTAGGCCAGCCCAGAGTTGCCCCTGGTGGCCACCGGCAGCTGACAGGTTGGACCAACACTCAGAGGAGCACTGGCCCGGGGGTTTAAATAAAGATGACCCTTGAGTCCGCGGAACCCAAGGGAAAAAAGGCTAGGTGGCAAATGGTAAAACAAAAGTTGGGCATTGCTGGAAGAGTTTTATTCAAGGCGAACTGTCAAGGGGTTCCCATTATAACCCAACCGCGTAAGGAACGCAAAATCTGGGAACATAACACCGATATGACGGAAACTAGGGCGGCAAGAGTGGAACAAAACACTAGGCAAAAGGCCGAGCCTTCCACCCTTTACCAAGTATATAGGTGCATTAAGATAAACAAGATAATATGGTGATATCCCAACAAAAAACAATGTTCCAACAAGGAACGATCTCCAATCTTCACCTGCAACTAGCAACGCTATAAGAGGGGCTGAGCAAAGCGGTAACATAGCCAATCAATGGTTTGCTAGGACATGGTGGGTTAGAGGTTTGACATGGCAATTTGGGAGGCATGATAAGAAAGTGGTAGGCATCGTAGCATAGGCATAGCAAAAGAGCGAGCATCTAGCAAGCAAAGATAGAAGTGATTTCGAGGGTATGATCATCTTGCCTGCAAAGTTGTCAGAGTTGACTTGATCCTTGTAAGCTAACTCAACGGGCTCCTCGTTAGAGAACTCGTCTCCCGGATCTACCCAAACAAGACAAACAAGCAAAAAAGGAACACAATCAACCACGTGCAATGCTCAAACAACATGATGCGAACATGGTATGCTATGAGGGATGCGGTATGTGATGCATATGCAAGATTTGACAAGGAATGATTGAACCCGGCCTAAACTTGGAAATCCAAGAGTGCCACTAGAAAGGTGAGGTGATTTCGGTTGAAATCGATATAAAGATCACCGGAATCGGATGCACGGTTTGGAAATGGCAAGCAAAACAAATATGGCATCGGTCTGCGATAATCAGCAAGTAGCCATCTAAATGCATCAAGATAAATATGCTACAACACTCAAACATGACAACAAAATACATGGAAGGGATGCACTCATGATGCTTGACTAAAGATGAACATTGAGCTACGGCCAATTCATCCATTAACAGGTTCAAACAAGCATGGCAATAATGCAAATGATAACAAGTCTGGAATTTAACATCAGGTAGCACAATTTAGAGCATGAAAACTACATGCTACAGGAACTTAACATGTCAAAGCAAGGCATGACATGAAGCTACGCAATGCCCTTAACAAAGCCCTTAACAAAAGGGATCATAAAATACAATTGCAAGCATGTGAACATGGCAAAAACATAAACAGATCTCAGACTGGAGCATGCAAAACAGTTAACGAGTAGGCATGTTCACGAGCTCGATGCACTCACTAGAGAGCATGGCATGACAAACTAAGCATACACCCATCAAGAATACATGGCATAGAAGCTAGACATTGCAAGAACAACGACATAGCATGCACGGATCAATAGCAACATCCTCGGCAAAATTGCTAACAAGTCAACAATCAACCAGGATTCACGAAATAGCAAAAGTAGAGCTCGATTGACTCAAGCTAGGGTGCTCCATAAATGCAAACAAAGACATGGATCGATAGAGCACCACAATGTTAACAAATCACCCTTACTGATCATCCTCAAAATAGGCACGGATCACTAGGAAACAACATGAACATATGGCATAACGACAAAATCAGGACAAGGACTTAGAGAAATTCTAAGTCCCTGAAATCAGCATTACCGATTGCACTACTTTGCAAGCTTGTTCTAGTCACCACACATATCACAAAAATACCTGGTAAGCACCTCCGTAAAGATGGCATGGCATATAACAAAACTTATGTAGAGCTCAGGAGCATATCATGCACACATTAATCATGGCAAAAATGACAAATATCTATTTGATGAAACAGATCTGCCAAGTTTATCACATAGCCCTCTTTTAACAACATTTCGAGCATCAAGATGAGCTCAAATGAAAATGATGCTATCAGATGAAATGATGTACTCATCGAGACGAACATTTTGATATGCTACACGCGCAAATTGGAGCTACGGATGCAAAGATACGACATGAAGAAGATTGCTAAAAAATAAGGGGAGAGGGGAAGTCAACCCTAGGGTTTCTCAGATCGAGATCCAGATCCGGGGTACTGTTCACGCACACTGTAGCAGCAGTTCGCCGGCCGGAATTCGTTCGAGCTCGCGGATCTTGGGGTCATCGTCGCCGGAGTTGGCACCCGTGGCCGGAGAGGGAGAGGAAGAAAGCAGTCGGACTTGGCGAGGGGCCGGAGTGGACTTGGCGGTGGAGAGCGGAGGCGGCGGGCCGTCGTCCGGGTGGCGGCGAGGTCGGTCGCTCAGGTGGCGTGGCGGCTCGCCGGCGTCGAGGCGGAGGAAGGCGGCGGCTCGGGCGCCGCGGAGGAGGAAGACGAAGGCGCGCGGGCAGGGCGCCTCTGGCCCGGGCGGCTCGCGGGGAGGGCCGGCCTCGGGCCCGGCGGGCTTCAGAGGCGGCGGATGGCGGGGAGCCACATGGCAGGCGGCGATAGGTCGGGCGGTGGCGGGCGGACGTGTCCGGTCCGATCCGGACGTGTCCGGCGGCGGGAGGAGGAAGAAAGCTAGGGTTAGGGGTGTTTTGACCCGAAATTTCGGGGGGAGGTCTAGTTTTATAGGTAGGAGGAGCTAGGAGGCTCCAAATTGAGCATGATTTGTGGCCACACGATCGAGATCGAACGCTCTAGATGATGGAGAGGGTTTAGGTGGGTTTTGGGGCAAATTGGAAGGGTGTTGGGCTGCAACACAAACGAGGCATTTTCGGTCCCTCGGTTAACCGTTGGAGTACCAAACAAAGTCCAAAAGACACGAAACTTGACAGGCGGTCTACCGGTAGTAAACCAAGGCCACATGGCAAGTCTCGGTCCAATCCGGAAATGTTTAACCCCCACACATGAAAAGAGGTAGAGAGGGGCACCGGAATGCAAAACGGACAATGGGGAAAATGCTCGGATGCATGAGACGAACACGTATGCAAATGCAATGCACATGATGACATGATATGAGATGCATGACAAAAGAAACAACATACGGAGGCAAAAACCCGAACCCGAGGAAAATAAAATAACTTAGTGCCAGAAAAGGGCAAGAGTTGGGTTTACATATAAGGTAAAATACACCCGGGGTGTTACATATTTTTCAATGAAAGACCTCGGTGAAGCTGCTTATATATTGGGCATCAAGATCTATAGAGATAGATCAAGATGCTTAATTGGACTTTCACAAAGCACATACCTTGATAAAGTTTTGAAGAAGTTCAAAATGGATCAGGAAAATAAAGGGTTCTTGCCTGTATTACAAGGTGTGAAGTTGAGTTAGACTCAATGCCCGACCATTGCAGAAGATAGAGAGAAAATGAAAGGTGTTCCCTATGCTTCAGCCATAGGCTCTATCATGTATGCAATGTTGTGTACCAGACCTGATGTGTGCCTTGCTATAAGTTTAGCAGGGAGGTACCAAAGTAATCCAGGAGTGGATCACTAGACAGCAGTCAAGAACATCCTGAAATACCTGAAAATGACTAAGGATATGTTTCTCGTATATGGAGGTGACAAAGAGCTCGTCGTAAATGGTACGTCGTTGCAAGCTTTGACACTAATCCGAATGACTCTATGTCACAAACCGGATACATGTTTTTATGAAATGGTGGAGCTATTAGTTGGTGCAGTTCCAAGCAGAGCGTCGTGGCGGGATCTACGTGTGAAGCGGAATACATAGCTGCTTCAGAAGCAGCAAATGAAGGAGTCTGGATGAAGGAGTTCATATCCGATCTAGGTGTCATACCTAGTGCATCGGGTCCAATGAAAATCTTTTGTGACAATACTGGAGCAATTGCCTTGGCAAAGGAATCCAGATTTCACAAGAGAACCAAGAACATCAAGAGACGCTTCAATTCCATCCGCGATCAAGTCAAGGAGGGAGACATAGAGATTTGCAAGATACATACGGATCTGAATGTTGCAGACCCGTTGACTAAGCCTCTCTCACGAGCAAAACATGATCAGCACCAAGACTCCATGGGTGTTAGAATCATTACAATGTAATCTAGATTATTGACTCTAGTGCAAGTGGGAAACTAAAGGAAATATGCCCTAGAGGCAATAATAAATTTGTTATTTATATTTCCTTATATCATGGTAAATGTTTATTATTCGTGCTAGAATTGTATTAATCGGAAACTTAGTACATGTGTGAATACATAGACAAACAGAGTGTCACTAGTTTGCCTCTACTTGACTAGCTCATTGAATCAATGGTGATTATGTTTCCTAACCATAGACATGAGTTGTCATTTGATTAACAGGATCACATCATTAGAGAATGATGTGATTGACTTGACCCATCCGTTAGCTTAGCACGACGATTGTTTAGTTTGTTGCTATTGCTTTCTCCATAACTATACATGTTCCTATGACTATGAGATCATGCAACTCCCGAATACCGGAGGAACACTTTGTGTGCTACCAAATGTCACAACGTAACTGGGTGATTATAAATGTGCTCTACAGGTGTCTTCGATGGTGTTTGTTGAGTTGGCATGGATCAAGATTAAGATTTGTCACTCCGATTGTCGGAGAGGTATCTCTGGGCCCTCTCGGCAATGTACATCACTATAAGCCTTGCAAGCAATGTAGCTAATGAGTTAGTTACGGGATGTAGCATTACGGATCGAGTAAAGAGACTTGCCGGTAATGAGATTGAACTAGGTATTGGGATACCGACGATAGAATCTCGGGCAAGTAACATAGCAATGACAAAGGGAACAATGTATAACGTTATGCGGTTTGACCAATAAAGATCTTCGTAGAATATGTAGGAACCAATATGAGCATCCAGGTTCTGCTATTGGTTATTGACCGGAGACATGTCTCGGTCATGTCTACATAGTTCTCGAACCTGTAGGGTCCGCACGCGTAATGTTCAGTGACGATCGATATTACGAGTTTATGTGTTTTGATGTACTGAAGGTAGTTCGAAGTCCCGGATTTGATCACGGACATGATGAGGAGTCTCGAAATGGTCGAGAGGTAAAGATTGTTATATTGTAAGCCTATGTTTGGACATCGGAATGGTTCCGGGTGAAATCGGGAGTATACCGGAGCACCGGGAGGTTACCGGAACCCCTCGGGAGGTGTATGGGCCTTATTGGGCCTTAATGGAAGAGAGGGAGAAGAAGCAAAGGAGGGGTGCCCCCAAGCCCAATCCGTATTGGGAGGGGGGCCGGTCCCCCTTTCCTTCCTTCTTCCTCCTCCTTCCTTCTCTCCTAAATCCAAACAAGGGAAGGGGGTGGAGGAATCCTACTCCCGGTGGGAGTAGGACTCCCTTGGGCGCGCCTAGAGAGGCCGGCCCCCTCCCCCTCCTCCGCTCCTTTATATACAGGGGAGGGGGGCACCTCATGGACACACAAGTTGATCATTGATCTTTTAGTCGTGTGCGGTGGCCCCCTCCACCATAATCCACCTCGGTTATATCGTAGCGGTGCTTAGGCGAAGCCCTGTTCCGGTAGCATCATCGTCACCGACATCACGCTGTCGTGCTGACGAAACTCTCCCTCGAAGCTCTACTGGATCGTGAGTTCGCGGGACGTCACCGAGCTGAACGTGTGCAGATCGCGGAGGTGTCGTACCTTCGGTGCTAGATCGGTCAATCGTGAAGACGTACGACTACATCAACCACGTTGTCATAACGCTTCCGCTTACGGTCTATGAGGGTACGTAGAGGATACTCTCCCCTCTCGTTGCTATGCATCACCATGATCTTGCATATTCATAGGAAAATTTTCAAATTACTGCGTTCCCCAACACCCCCTCCCCTCTATATATAATAGGTGGAGGGGTGTGGGAAACAGCCCCTCCATGCTAGGGCGCAGACAAGGGGGAGAGGACTTGGACTCCAAGTCCAATCCTATTCCTAATAGGACTCCTTCCTTTTTTGCCTTCCCTAGCCAATTGGGCTTTTGAGGACTTGATGCTATTGGGGAATGTAGTAATTCAAAAAAAAATCCTACGATCACGCAAGATTGGAAACTTATATGATGGAAAATAGACCCGGGGGCCATAGGTTTCACTAGTGGCTTCTCTCAAGATAGCATAAGTATTACGATGGGTAAACAAATTACTGTCGAGCACTTGATAGAAAAGTGCATAATTATGAGTATATCTAGGCATGATCCTGTATATAGGCATCACGTCTGCGACAAGTAGACTGAAACGATTCTGCATCTACTACTATTACTCCACACATCGACCGCTATCCAGCATGCATATAGAGTATTAAGTTCATAAGAACAGCTTAATGCATTAGGCAAGATCACATGATGTAGAGGGATAAACTCAAGCAATATGATATAAACCCCATCTTTTTATCCTCGATGGCAACAATACAATACGTGCCCTGCTGTCACTAGGAAAGGACACTGCAAGATTGAACCCAAAGCTAAGCACTTCTCCCATTACAAGAAAGATCAATCTAGTAGGCCAAACCAAACTGATAATTCGAAGAGACTTGCAAACATAACAAATCATACATAAAAGATTTTAGAGAAGAATCAAATATTGTTCATAGATAATCTTGATCGTAAACCCATGCTACCTCTTGAGCACTTTCATTGGTTTTCCCCTGAAGAGGAAAGGGTGGTGCAGCAAAGTAGCGTAAGTATTTCCCTCAGTTTTTGAGAACCAAGGTATCAATCTAGTACGAGGCTACGCGCCAGTCCCTCACACCTACACAAAACAAATAAATCCTCGCAACCAACACGATAAGGGGTTGTCAATCCCTACACGGTCACTTACGATAGTGAGATCTGATAGATATGATAAGATAATATTTTTGGTATTTTTATGATAAAGATGCAAAGTAAAATAAAAGGCAATGAAAATAACTAAGTTTTGGAAGATTAATGTGATGAAGATAGACCCGGGGGCCTTAGGTTTCACTAGTGGATTCTCTCAAGAGCATAGGTATTTTACGGTGGGTGAACAAATTACTGTTGAGCAATTGACAGAATTGAGCATCGTTATGAGAATATCTAGGTATGATCATGTATATAGGCATCACGTCCGAGACAAGTAGACCGACTCCTGCCTGCATCTACTACGATTACTCCACACATCGACCGCTATCCAGCATGCATCTAGAGTATTAAGTTCATAAGAACAGAGTAATGCCTTAAGCAAGATGACATGATGTAGAGGGATAAACTCATGCAATATGATGAAAACCCCATCTTGTTATCCTCGATGGATACCATACAATACGTGCCTTGCTGCCCCTACTGTCACTAGGAAAGGACACCGCAAGATTGAACCCAAAGCTAAGCACTTCTCCCATTGCAAGAAAGATCAATCTAGTAGGCCAAACCAAACTGATAATTTGAAGAGACTTGCAAAGATAACCAATCATACATAAAAGAATTCGGAGAAGATTCAAATACTGTTCATAGATAAACTTGATCATAAACCCACAATACATCGGTCTCAACAAACACACCACAAAAATAAGATTACATCGAATAGATCCCCACAAGAGAGGGGGAGAACTTTGTATTGAGATCCAAAAAGAGAGAAGAAGCCATCTAGGTAATAACAATGGACCCGAAGGTCTGAGGAAAACTACTCACACTCCATCAGAGAGGCTATGGTGTTGATGTAGAAGCGCTCCGTGATTGATGCCCCCTCCGGCGGAGCTCCGGAACAGGCCCCAAGATGGGATCTCGTGGATACAGAAAGTTACGGTGGTGGAATTAGGGTTTTGGCTCCGTATCTGATCGTTTGGGGGTACGTAGGCATATATAGGAGTAAGAAGTATGTCGGTGGAGCAACAGGGG
>NC_041392.1:434094052-434127583 GCF_002162155.2 Triticum dicoccoides | reverse complement strand
GGGGAGTAGGCGCGCCCCCTTACCTCGTGGCCTCCCTGTTGATTGCTTGACGTAGGGTCCAAGTCTCCTGGATCTTGTTCGTTCCAAAAATCATGTTCCCGAAGGTTTCATTCCGTTTGGACTCCGTTTGATATTACTTTTCTTCGAAACCCTAAAATAGGCAAAAACAACAATTCTTGGCTGGGCCTCCGGTTAATAGGTTAGTCCCAAAAATAATATAAAAGTGTATAATAAAGCCCAATAATGTCCAAAACAGTAGATAATATAGCATGGAGCAATCAAAAATTATAGATACGTTGGAGATGTATCAAGCATACCCAAGCTTAATTCATGTTCGTCCTCGAGTAGGTAAATGATAAAAACAGAATTTTTGATGTGGAATGCTATTAGGCATAATTTCAATGTAATTCTTCTTAATAGTGGCATGAATATTCAGATCCGAAAGATTCAAGATAAATGTTTAATATTGACATAGAAATAATAATACTTCAAGCATACTAACTAAGCAATTATGTCTTCTCAAAATAACATGGCCAAAGAAAGTTCATCCCTACAAAATCATATAGTTTAGTCATGCTCCATTTTCGTCACACAAGAATGCTCTCATCATGCACAACCCCGATGACAAGCCAAGCAATTGTTTCATACTTTAGTAATCTCAAACTTTATAAACCTTCACGCAATACATGAGCGTGAGCCATGGATATAGCACTATGGGTGGAATACAGTATAACGATGGGGGTTATGTGGAGAAGACAAAAAAGGATAAAGTCTCACATCAACGAGGCTAATCAATGAGCTATGGGGAGCTCATCGATTGATGTTAATGCAAGGAGTAGGGATTGCCATGCAACGGATGCACTAGAGCTATAAATGTATGAAAGCTCAACAAAAGAAACTAGTGGGTGTGCATACAACTTGCTTGCTCATGAAGACCTAGGGAACTTGAGGAGGCCCATTGTTGGAATATACAAGCCAAGTTCTATAATGAAAAATTCCCACTAGTATATGTAAGTGACAAAACAAGAGACTCTCTATCATGAAGATCATGGTGCTACTTTGAAGCACAAGTGTGGAAAAAGGATAGTAGCATTGTCCCTTTTTATTTCCCCCTTTTTGGGGGCCTTCATTTTTTTATTTGGCCTTTTTTTATTGGGACAATGCTCTATTAAATGATGATCATCACACTTCTATTTATTTACAACTCGATACTAGAACAAGGTATGACTCTATATGAATGCCTCCGGCGGTGTACCGGGATATGAAATGAATCAAGTGTGACATGTATGAAAAATTATGAACGGTGGCTTTGCCACAAATACGATGTCAACTACATGATCATGCAAAGCAATATGACAATGACGAACGTGTCATGATAAACGGGATGGTGGAAAGTTGCATGGCAATATATCTCAGAATGGATATGGAAATGCCATAATAGGTAGGTATGGTGGCTGTTTTGAGGAAGATATAAAGAGGTTTATGTGTGAAAGAGCGTATCATATCATGGGGTTTGGATGCACCGGCGAAGTTTGCACCAACTCTCAATGTGAGAAAGGGCAATGCACGGTACCGAAGAGGCTAGCAATGATGGAAGGGTGAGAGTGCGTATAATCCATGGACTCAACATTAGTCATAAAGAACTCACATACTTATTGCAAAAATCTACAAGTCATCAAAGACCAAGCACTACGCGCATGCTCCTAGGGGGATAGATTGGTAGGAAAAGACCATCGCTCGTCCCCGACCGCCACTCATAAGGAGGACAATCAAAGAACACCTCGTGTTTCAAATTTGTTACATAACGTTTACCATATGTGCATGCTACGGGATTGCAAACTTCATCACAAGTATTTGTCAATTTCACAACTACTCAACTAGGACAACTTTAATATCACTACCTCCATGTCTCAAAACAATCATCAAGCATCAAACTTCTCTTAGTATTCAACACACTCATAAGAGAATTTTATTATTAATCTTGTATACCTAGCACATTAGGATTATTTAAGCCAATTACCATGCTATTTAATACTCTCAAAATAATCTAAGGGAAGCATGAGAGATCAATAGTTTCTATAAAACAAATCCACCACCGTGCTCTAAAATATATAAGTAAAGTACTAGAACAAAACTATATAACTCAAAAGATATAAGTGAAGCACATAGAGTATTCCAATAATTTCCGAATCATGTGTGTTTCTATGAAAAGGTGTGTACAGAAAAGATGATTGTCGTAAACTAAAAAGAAAATACTCAAATCATGCAAGACGCTCCAAGCAAAACACATATCATGTGGTGAATAAAAATATAGCTCCAAGTAAAGTTACCGATAGAAGTAGACGAAAGAGGGGAACCAAGCTTTGGATTTTAGGTGTCCTTAGATTATCTTGGGGGTTCCGTGGGCATATCCAATCTTAGGCTCTTGCCACTCCTTGTTCCATAATCCATCAAATCTTTACCCAAAACTTGAAAACTTCACAACACAAAACTTAAAGTAGAAAATCTTGTGAGCTCCGTTAGTGAAAGAAAATAAAAGACCACTTCAAGGTACTGTAATGAACTCATTATTTATTTATATGGGTGTTAAACCTACTTTATTCCAACTTCTCTATGGTTTATAAACTATTTTACTAGCCATAGATTCATCAAAATAAGCGAACGACACACGAAAAATAGAATCAGTCAAAAACAGAATAGTCAGTAGTAATATGTAGCTAGCGTAAGATCTGGAACCCCAAAAATTCTATAATAAATTGCTGGAAGTGAGGAATTTATCTATTAATCATCTTAAAAAATAATTAACTACATATCACTTTCCAAATAAAAATTGCAGCAGTTCTCGTGAGCGCTAAAGTTTCTGTTTTTTACAACAGGATTAACAAGACTTTCCCCAAGTCTTCCCAACAGTTCTACTTGGCACAAACACTAATTAAACACAAAAAACACAACCAAAACATAGGATAGACTAATTATTTATTACTAAACAGGATAAAAAAAGCAAGGAATAAAAATAAAATTGGGTTGCCTCCCAACAAGCGCTATCGTTTAACGCCCCTAGCTAGGCATAAAAAGCAAGGATAGATCTAGGTGTTGCCATCTTTGGTAGGCAATCCATAAGTGGCTCTCATAATAGATTCATAAGGTAATTTATTTTTATTTCTAGGAAATTGTTCCATGCCTTTCCTTAATGGAAATTGGAATCTAATATTTCCTTCCTTCATATCAATAATTGCACCAATCGTTCTAAGGAAAGGTCTACCAAGAATAATAGGACATGAAGGATTATAATCTATGTCAAGAAAGATAAAATCTACGGGCACATAATTCCTATTTGCAACAATAAGAACATCATTAATTCTTCACATAGGTTTCTTAATAGTGAAATCCGCAAGATGCAAGTTTAGAGAGCAATCATCAAAATCACACAAACCTAACAAGTCACACAAAGTCTTTGGAATCGTGGACACACTAGCACCCAAATCACACAAAGCATAGCATTCATGATATTTAATTTTAATTTTAATAGTAGGTTCCCACTCATCATAAAGTTTTCTAGGGATAGAAACTTCCAACTCAAGTTTTTCTTCATAACATTGCATCAAAGCATCAACGATATGTTTGGTAAAAGCTTTATTTTGACTATAAGCATGAGGAGAATTTAACACGGATTGCAACAAGGAAATACAATCTATCAAATAGAAATTATCATAATTAAATTCCTTGAAATCCAAAATAGCAGGTTCATTAACATTTAGAGTTTTGATCTCTTCAATCCCACTTTTATCAATTTTAGCATCAAGATCTAAAAACTCTGAATTTTTGGAACGCCTTCTAGGTAAAGGTGGATCATATTCAGTCCCATCATTATCAAGATTCATATTGCAAAACAAATATTTAATAGCGGACACATCAATAACTTTTAGATCTTCATCTTTATTATCATGGAAACTAGAAGAACACGCTCTTATAAAGGAATCTTTCTTAGCACGCATCCTAGCGGTTCTTTCTTTGCACTAATCAATGGAAATTCTCATGGCTTTGAGAGACTCATTGATATCATGCTTAGGTGGAATATATCTAAGTTTCAAAGAATCAACATCAAGAGAAATCCTATCAACGTTCCTAGCCAACTCATCAATCATAAGCAATTTTTCTTCAATCAAAGCATTAAATTCTTTTGCGAAGTAATAAATTCTTTAATATTAGATTCAAAATCAGAGGGAATCTTATTATAATTTCCATAAGAATTGTTGTAGGAATTACCATAATTGTTAGAGGAATTGCTAGGATAAGGCCTAGGATTAAAGTTTCCTCTATACGCGTTGTTACCAAAATTGTTCCTACCAACAAAATTCACATCCATAGATTCATTATTATTCTCAATCAAAGTAGAAAAAGGCATATCATTAGGATCAGAAGAAACACTTATATTAGCAAATAGTTTCATAAGTTCATCCATCTTTCCACTCAAAACATTAATTTCTTCTATCGCATGCACTTTCTTATTAGTAGATCTTTCAGTGTGCCATTGAGAATAATTAACCATAATATTATCTAGGAGTTTAGTAGCTTCTCCTAAAGTGATTTCCATAAAAGTGCCTCCCGCGGCTGAATCTAAAAGATTTCTAGAAGCAAAATTCAGTCTGGCATAAATTTTTTGTATAATCATCCACAAATTCAAACCATGAGTAGGGCAACTACGTATCATTAATTTCATCCTCTCCCACGCTTGTGCAACATGTTCATGATCAAGTTGCGTAAAATTCATAATATCGTTTCCAAGAGAGATGATCTTAGCGGGAGGAAAAATACTTAGAGATAAAAGCATCTTTGCACTTATTCCAAGAATCAATACTATTTTAGGCAAAGACGAAAACCAAGCTTTAGCACGATCTCTAAGCGAAAAATGAAATAGCTTCAATTTAACAATATCATTATCTACATCTTTCTTGTTTTGCATATCACACAAATCAATGCAGCTATTTAGATGAGTAGCGGCATCTTCACTAGGAAGGCCGGAAAACGGATCTTTCATGACAAGATTCAGCAAGGCAGCATTAATTTCACAGGATTCAGCATCGGTAAGAGGAGCAATCAGAGTGCTAATAAAATCATTGTTGTTGGTATTGGTGAAGTCACACAATTTAGTGTTATCTTGAGCCATCGTGACAAGCAAGCAATCCAACACACAAGCAAACGAGGAACAGGCAAAAAGAGGCAAATAGAGAAAGAGAGGGAGGATAGAGAGAGAGGGCGAATAAAACGGCAAGGGTGAAGTGGGGGAGAGGAAAACGAGAGGCAAATGGCAAATAATGTAATGCGGGAGATAAGGGTTTGTGATGGGTACTTGGTATGTTTGACTTTTGCGTAGACCTCCCTGGCAACGGCGCCAGAAATCCTTCTTGCTACCTCTTGAGCACTTGCGTTGGTTTTCCCTTGAAGAGGAAATGGTGGTGCAACAAAGTAGCGTAAGTATTTCCCTCAGTTTTTGAGAACCAAGGTATCAATCCAGTAGGTGGCTACGCGCCAGTCCCTCGCACCTACACAAAACAAATAAATCCTCGCAACCAACGTGATAAGGGGTTGTCAATCCCTACACGGTCACTTACGAGAGTGAGATCTGATAGATATGATAAGATAATATTTTTGGTATTTTTATGATAAAGATGCAAAGTAAAATAAAAGTCAATGAAAATAACTAAGTATTGGAAGATTAATATGATGAAGATAGACCCGGGGGCCATAGGTTTCACTAGTGGCTTCTTAAGATCATAGGTATTTTACGGCGGGTGAACAAATTACTGTTGAGCAATTGACAGAATTGAGCATAGTTATGAGAATATCTAGGTATGATCATGTATATAGGCATCACGTCCGAGACAAGTAGACCGACTCTTGCCTGCATCTACTACTATTACTCCACACATCGATCGCTATCCAGCATGCATCTAGAGTATCAAGTTCATAAGAACGGAGTAACGCCTTAAGCAAGATGACATGATGTAGAGGGATAAACTCATGCAATATGATGAAAACCCCATCTTGTTATCCTCTATGGCAAGAATACAATACGTGCCTTTCTGCCCCTACTGTCACTGGGAAAGGACACCACAAGATTGAACCCAAAGCTAAGCACTTCTCCCATTGCAAGAAAGATCAATCTAGTAGGCCAAACCAAACTGATAATTTGAAGAGACATGCAAAGATAACCAATCATACATAAAAGAATTCAGAGAAGATTCAAATATTGTTCATAGATAAACTTGATCATAAACCCACAATTCATCGGTATCAACAAACACACCGCAAAAATAAGATTACATCGAATAGATCTCCACAACAGAGGGGGAGAACTTTGTATTGAGATCCAAAAAAAGAGAAGAAGCCATCTAGCTAATAACTATGGACCCGAAGGCTGAGGTAAACTACTCACACTTCATCGGATAGGCTATGGTGTTGATGTAGAAGCCCTCCGTGATCGATGCCCCCTCCGGCGGAGCTTCGGAACAGGCCCCAAGATGGGATCTCGTGGATACATAAAGTAACGGCGGTGGAATTAGGGTTTTGGCTCTGTATCTGATTGTTTGCGGTACATAGGTATATATAGGAGGAAGAAGTACGTCGATGGAGCAACAGGGGGCCCATGAGGGTGGAGGGCGCGCCTAGGGGGGGGGGGTAGGCGCGCCCCCTACCTCGTGGCCTCCTTGTTGATTGCTTGATGTAGGGCCCAAGTCTCCTGGATCTTGTTCGTTCCAAAAATCACGTTCCCGAAGGTTTCATTCCGTTTGATATTCCTTTTCTTCAAAACCCTAAAATGGCAAAAACAACAATTCTGGGCTGGGCCTCCGGTTAATAGGTTAGTCCCAAAAATAATATAAAAGTGTATAATAAATCCCAATAATACCCAAAACAGTAGATAATATAGCATGGAGCGATCAAAAATTATAGATACGTTGGAGACATATCAACCCACAATTCATAGGATCTCGACAAAGACACCGCAAAAAGAATTACATCGAATAGATCTCCAAGAAGATCGAGGAGAACTTTTTAATGAGATCCAAAGAGAGAGAAGAATCCATCTAGCTAATAACTATGGCCCCGAAGGTCTGTGGTAAACTACTCGCACATCATCGGAGAGGCAATGGTGTTGGTGTAGAAGCCCTCCGTGATTGATTCCCCCTCCGGCGGAGCTCCAAAAAAGGCCCCAAGATGGGATCGCTTAGGTACAGAAGGTTGAGGCGGTGGAAATAGGGTTTCGTGGTGCTCCTAGATGTTTTTGGGGTATATGGATATATATAGGAGGAAGAAGTAGGTCGGTGGAGCTGCGAGGGGCCCACAAGGGTGGGGGGCGCACCTAGGGGGCAGGCGCACCTCCCTGCCTCGTGGCCTCCTTGCTCCTTTCTTGACGTCTACTCCAAGTCCCCTGGATCACGTTTATTCCAAAAATAACTCTCCCGAAGGTTTCATTCCATTTGGATTCCGTTTGATATTCCTATTCCGTGAAACACTAAAATAGGCAAAAAAAACAGCAATTTGCACTGGGCTTTCGGTTAGTAGGTTAGTCCCAAAAATAATATAAAAGTGTATAATAAAGCCCATTAAACATCCAAAACAGATAATATAATAGCATGGAACAATCAAAAACTATAGATACATTGGAGACGTATCAAGCATCCCCAAGCTTAATTCCTGCTCGTCCTCGAGTAGGTAAATGACAAAAACAGAATTTTTGATGTGGAATGCTACCTAACATAATTCTTAATGTAATTTTCTTTATTGTGGCATGAATATTCAAATCCGAAAGATTCAAGACAAAAGTTTAATATTGACATAAAAATAATAATACTTCAAGCATACTAACTAAGCAATCATGTCTTCTCAAAATAACATGGCCAAAGAAAGTTCATCCCTACAAAATCATATAGTTTGGTCATGCTCCATTTTCATCACACAAGAATGCTCTCATCATGCACAGCCCCGATGACAAGCCAAGAAATTGTTTCATACTTTAGTAATCTCAAACTTTTTTCAATTTTCACGCAATACATGAGCATGAGGCATGGATATAGCACTATGGGTGGAATAGAGTATAATGACGGGGGTTATGTGGAGAGGACAAAAAAGGACAAAGTCTCACATTGACGTGGCTAACCAACGGGCTAGGGAGATGCCCATCAATTGATGTCAATGCAAGGAGTAGGGATTGCCTTGCAATGGATGCACTAGAGCTATAAATGTATGAAAGCTCAACAAAAGAAACTAAGTGGGTGTGCATCCAACTTGCTTGCTCACAAAGACCTAGGGCATTTGAGGAAGCCCATTGTTGGAATATACAAGCCAAGTTCTATAATGAAAAATCCCCACTAGTATATTAAAGTGACAAAACAAGAGACTCTATCATAAAGATCATGGTGCTACTTTGAAGCACAAGTGTGGATAAAAAGGATAGTAGCATTGTCCCTTTTTATTTATCCCTCTTTTTTGGGCCTTCCTATTTTTTATTTGCCTTTCCCCCCCTTTTTTATTTGGGACAATGCTCTATTAATGATGATCATCACACTTCTATTTATTTACAACTCAATGATTACAACTCGATACTAGAACAAAATATGACTCTATATGAATGCCTCCGGCAGTGTATCGGGAAGGGCAATGAATCAAGAGTGACATGTATGATAAATTATGCATGGTGACTTTGCCACAAATACGATGTCAACTACATGATCATGCAAGGCAATAAGACAATGATGAAGCATGCCATAAATGAAATGGTGGAAAGTTGCATGGCAATATATCTCGGAATGGCTATGGAAATGCCATAATAGGTAGGTATGGTGGCTGTTTTGAGGAATATATAAGGAGGTTTATGTGTGATAGAGTGTATCATATAACGGGGTTTGGATGCACCGGCAAAGTTTGCACCAACTCTCAAGGTGAGAAATGGCAATGCACGGTACCGAAGAGGCTAGCAATGATGGAAAGGTGAGAGTGCGTATAATCCATGGACTCAACATTAGTCATAAAGAACTCATATACTTATTGCAAAAATCTATAAGTCATCAAAAACCAAGCATTACGCGCATGCTCCTAGGGGGATAGATTGGTAGGAAAAGACCATCGCTCGTCCCTGACCACCACTCATAAGGAAGACAATCAAAGAACACCTCATGTTTCAAATTTGTTACACAACGGTTACCATACGTGCATGCTACGGGACTTGCAATCTTCAACACAAGTATTTCTCAAATTCACAACTACTCAACTAGCACAACTCTAATATCACCATCTTTATATCTCAAAACAATTATCAAGTATCAAACTTCTCATAGTATTCAATGCACCTTTTTATGAAAGTTTTTATTATACCAATCTTGGATGCCTATCATATTAGGACCAATTTTATAGCCAAATAAAATTACCATGCTGCTATAAAGGGCTCTCAAAATAATATAAGTGAAGCATGAGAGATCAATAATTTCTATAAAATAAAACCACCACCGTGCTCTAAAAGATATAAGTGAAGCACTAGAGCAAAATTATCTAGCTCAAAAGATATAAGTGAAGCACATAGATTATTCTAATAAATTCCGATTCATGTGTGTCTCTCCCAAAAGGTGTTTACAGCAAGGATTATTGTGGTAAACTAAAAATCAAAGTCTCAAATCATACAAGACGCTCCAAGCAAAACACATATCATGTGGTGAATAAAAATATAGCCTCAAGTAAAGTTACCGATGGACAAAGACAAAGAGGGGATGCCTTCCGGGGCATCCCCAAGCTTAGGCTTTTGGTTGTCCTTTAATTTTACCTTGGGGTGCCTTGGGCATCCCCAAGCTTAGGCTCTTGCCACTCCTTATTCCATAATCCACCAAATCTTTACCCAAAACTTGAAAACTTCACAACACAAAACTCAATGGAAAATCTCATGAGCTCCGTTAGTATAAGAAAACAAACCACCACTTAAGGTACTGTAATGAACTCATTCTTTATTTATATTGGTGTTAACCCTACTTTATTCCAACTTCTCTATGGTTCATACCCTCCGATACTAGCCATAGATTCATCAAAATAAGCAAACAACATACGAAAAACAGAATCTGTCAAAAAACAGAACAGTCTGTAGTAATCTGTAGGTTTAGAATACTTATGTAACCCCAAAAATTCTGAAATAAATTGGTGGACGTTAGGAATTTGTCTGTTAATCATATGCAAAAAGAATCAACCTAATCTCACTCTCCAGTAAAAAATGGCAGCAAATCTCGTGAGCGCTAAAGTTTCTGTTTTTTACAGCAAGATCGCTAAAACTTTCCCCAAGTCTCCCCAAAGGTTCTACTTGGCACAAACACTAATTAAAAGCATAAAACCACACCTAAACAGATTATAGATGAATTATTTGTTACTAAACAGAACCAAAAATCAAGAAACAAAAATAAAATTGGGTTGCCTCCCAACAAGTGCTCTCGTTTAACGCCCCTAGCTAGGCATTCATAATTTCAATGATGCTCACATGAAAGACAAGAATTGAAGCACAAAGAGAGCATCATGAAACATGTGAAAAACACATCTAAGTGTAACATAATTCCTATGCATAGGCATCTTATAGGCAAACAAACTATCAAGGCAAGCAAAAACTAGCATGTGCAAGGAAGCGGAAAGAAACAATAGGAATCTCAACATAACGAGAGGTAATTTAGTAACATGAAAATTTCTACAATCATATTTTCCTCTCTCATAATAATTACATATAGGATCATAAGAAAATTCAACAAAATAGCTATCACATAACATTTTCCTAACACAATCCACATGTATGCAAAGGTGACACTCTTCCAAAATAGTGGGATTAAAATTAACTAAAGTCATGACCTCTCCAAACCCACTTTTATCAAAAATTCCATAAGATTGAACATTTTCCAAATATGTGGGATCTAAAGTTGACACTCTTCCAAACCCACTTTCAGTAATATTGCAAACACCATTATCAATCTCATATTCATCATGGGGCTTAAATAAATTTGCAAGATCAAAAGAAGAATCACCCCAATCATGATCATTGCAACAAATAGTAGTCATAGAAAAACTAGCATCCCCAAGCTTGAGGTTTTGCATATCATTAACACAATTGACATTAAGAGAATTTATGATAACATCATTGCAATCATGCTTTTCATCGAAGGAACTATCAAGTATGGGTGCAATAGCAATGATCTGATGTTTAACATAAGGGACTATAGCAAACTCATCTTCATAAATATTGGCATCATGGCCACAAGAATAGCAAGCATCATGTTCATCAAGGGATATTTCAATCAAATCATTGGAATCATAATTATCTATAGATTCATCCATATCATTATTTTCTTTCTAAGCAATGGTCATTTTTTTAATAAATTCTTTGGCATAGACATTATGAGCATAGTTTTCATAGCAATATTTAAGTATGTCAAAATTTTCTGATTCATAGAGAGTAATATCATACTTTCCAATCAAAGAAGCAACTTCATAAGCACCCTTAAAATCAACAAATTCTTCAATTTGTTCGATATCATAGTAACTATAAACACCCTTTACATAAGAAGATAAGATTTCATTATCATTAAACTCACATAGGTAGGGGAGGTGTTTTTTAGGGTTCTTAGAGCAACAAGTAAAATCACAAATTTCACAAAGATTCCAAGCATAACACAACAATCTATTTATTTGATCCCATAAGAGTCTCCCTTTTTCAGACAAACGGTGACGCACAAAATGAGCATGCTCATCTAAAGATTTCCCATCAACTAGGCTAGTTGGGGTTTCAGCACGAGCGCATAAGGATCGAAGATGATCCAATTAGAACACTTTAAGTGGATCCATATCAACAGATTTTTAGCAAGCAAAGATGCAAGAAAATGGAAGGCACATGGTAACACGTGCAAACAGAAGGACGAATGGAAGGGGGCGAATAAAACGGCAAAGGTGAAGTGGGGGAGAGGAAAACGAGAGGCAAATGGAAAATAATGTAATGCGAGGGATAAGAGTTTGTGATGGGTACTTGGTATGTCTTGAATTGATGCAACCTCCCCGGCAACAGCGCCAAAAATCCTTCTTGCTACCTCTTGAGCACTGCGTTGGTTTTCCCTTGAAGAGGAAAGGGTGATGCAGCAAAGTAGCGTAAGTATTTCCCTCAGTTTTTGAGAACCAAGGTATCAACCCAGTAGGAGACTACACGCAAGTCACCTCGCACCTACACAAACAAATAAGAACCTCACGACCAACGCGATAAAGGGGTTGTCAATCCCTTCACGGTCACTTATGAGAGTGAGATCTGATAGAGATAATAAGATAAATATTTTTGGTACTTTTATGATATAGATTGGAAAATAAAGATAGGAAAGTAAAATAGATTGGAAACTTATATGACGGAAAATAGACCCGGGGGCCATAGTTTTCACTAGTGGCTTCTCTAAAGATAGCATAAGTATTATGGTGGGTAAACAAATTACCGTCGAGCAATTGATAGAAAAGTGCATAATTATGAGAATATCTAGGCATGATCATGTATATAGGCATCACGCCTGCGACAAGTAGACCAAAACGATTCTGCATCTACTACTATTACTCCACACATCGACCGCTATCCATCATGCATCTAGAGTATTAAGTTCATAAGAACATAGTAACACATTGGGCAAGATGACATGATGTAGAGGGATAAACTCAAGCAATATGATATAAACCCCATATTTTTATCCTCGATGGCAATAATACAATACGTGCCTTGCTGCCCCTGCTGTCATTGGGAAAGGACACCGCAAGATTAAACCAAAAGCTAAGCACTTCTCCCATTGCAAGAAAGATCAATCTAGTAGGCCAAACCAAACTGATAATTTGAAGAGACTTGCAAAGATAACAAATCATACATAAAAGATTTCAGAGAAGAATCAAATATTGTTCATAGATAATCTTGATCATAAACCCAGAATTCATCGGATCTCGACAAACACACCACAAAATGAATTACATCAAATAGATCTCCAAGAAGATCGAGGAGAACTTTGTATTGAGATCCAAAGAGAGAGAAGAAGCCATCTAGCTAATAACTATGGACCCGAAGGTCTGTGGTAAACTACTCACACATCATCGGAGAGGCTATGGTGTTGATGTAGAAGCCCTCCGTGACTGATTCCCCCTCCGGCCGAGCTCCGGAAAAGGCCCCAAGATGGGATCTCTTGGGTACATAAGGTTGCGGCGGTGGAAATAGGGTTTCGTGGTGCTCCTGGATGTTTTTGGAGTATATGGATATATATAGGAGGAAGAAGTAGGTCGGTGGAGCTGCGAGGGGCCCACGAGGGTGGGGGCGTGCCTCCCTGCCTCATGGCCTCCTCACTCCTTTCTTGACGTCTACTCCAAGTCCCCTGGATCACGTTTGTTCCAAAAATAACTCTCCTGAAGGTTTCATTCCATTTGGATTCCGTTTGATATTCCTTTTCTGCGAAACACTGAAATAGGCAAAAAAACAGCAATTTGCACTGGGCTTTGGATTAGTAGGTTAGTCCCAAAAATAATATTAAAGTGTATAATAAAGCCCATTAAACATCCAAAATAGATAATATAATAGCATGGAACAATCAAAAATTATAGATACGTTGGAGACGTATCACAAGGCCTATAGTGATGAGCATTGCCGAGAGGGCTCAGAGATACCTCTCTGATACACGGAGTGACAAATTCTAATCTTGATCTGTGTCAATTCAACAAACACCTTTGGAGACACCTGTAGAGCATCTTTATAACCACCCAATTACGTTGTGACGTTTGATAGCACACTAAGTGTTCCTCCGGTACTCGTGACTTGCATAATCTCATAGTCAGAGGAATATGTATAAGTCATGAAGAAAGCAATAGCAATAAAACTAAACGATCATTATGCTAAGCTAACGGATGGGTATTGTCCATCACATCATTCTCTAATGATGTGATCCCGTTCATCAAATGACAACACATGTCTATGGTCAGGAAACATAACCATCTTTGATGAACGAGCTAGTCAAGTAGAGCCATACTAGGGACACTCTGTTTGTTTATGTATTCACACATGTACTTAGTTTTCAGTTAATACATTCTAGCATGAATAATAAACATTTATCATGATATAAGGAAATGTAATAACAAATTTATTATGGCCTCTAGGGCATATTTCCTTTAGTCTCCCACTTGCACTAGAGTCAATAATCTAGCTTACATAGTAATGATTCTTACACCCATGGAGTCTTGGTGCTGATCATGTTTTGCTCGTGAGAGAGGCTTAGTCAACGGGTCTGCAATATTCAGATCCGTATGTATCTTGCAAATATCTATGTCTCCCTCCTTGACTTGATCATAGATGGAATTGAATCGTCTCTTGATGTGTTTGCTTCTCTTGTGGAATCTGGATTCCTTCACCAAGGCAATTGCTCCAGTATTGTCACAAAAGATTTTCATTGGACTCGATGCACTAGGTATTACACCTAGATCAGATATGAACTTCTTCATCCAGACTCCTTCATTTGCTGCTTCCGAAGCAACTATCTA
Organism: Triticum dicoccoides; assembly: GCF_002162155.2. Classification (NCBI taxonomy): domain Eukaryota; kingdom Viridiplantae; phylum Streptophyta; class Magnoliopsida; order Poales; family Poaceae; genus Triticum; species Triticum dicoccoides. The sequence continues at coordinate 434,113,024 of NC_041392.1, read as the reverse complement.
CTCCGCTTCACATGTAGATCCCGCGAAGATGCTCTGCTTGGAACTGCACCAACTTATAGCTCCACCATTCAATATAAATATGTATCCGGTTTGTGACTTAGAGTCATCCAGATCAGTGTCAAAGCTTGCATTGACGTAACCATTTACGACGAGCTCTTTGTCACCTCCATAAATGAGAAACATATCCTTAGTCCTTTTCAGGTATCTCAGGATGTTCTTGACCGCTGTCCAGTGATCCACTCCTGGATTACTTTGGCACTTCCTCGCTAAACTTAAAGCAAGGCACACATCAGGTATGGTACACAACATTGCAAACTTGATAGATCCTATGGTCGGGGCATAGGGAATGACCTTCATTTTCTCTCTATCTTCTGCAGTGGTCGGGCATTGATTCTGACTCAACTTCACACCTTTTAACACAGGCAAGAACCCTTTCTTTGACTGATCCATTTTGAACTTCTTCAAAACTTTATCAAGGTATGTGCTTTGTGAAAGTCCAATTAAGCATCTTGATCTATCTCTATAGATCTTGATGACCAATATATAAGCAGCTTTACCGAGGTCTTTCACTGAAAAATTCTTATTCAAGTATCCTTTTATGCTATCCGGAAATTCTGTATTATTTCCAATCAACAATATGTCATCCACATATAATATTAGAAATGCTACAGAGCTCCCACTCACTTTCTTGTAAATACAGACTTCTCCAAAAGTCTGCATAAAACCATATGATTTGATCACACTATCAAAGCATATATTCCAACTCCGAGAGGCTTGCACCAGTCCATAAATGGATCGCTGGAGCTTGCACACTTTGTTAGCACCTTTAGGATCGACAAAACCTTTTGGTTGCATCATATACAACTCTTCTTTAAGATATCCATTAAGGAATGCAGTTTTGACATCTATTTGCCAAATTTCATAATCATAAAATGTGGCAATTGCTACGGGTGAGAAGGTCACATCATAGTCAACTCCTTGAACTTGTCGAAAACCTTTCGCGATAAGTCGAGCTTTGTAGACAGTAACATTACCGTCAGCGTCAGTCTTCTTCTTGAAGATCCATTTATTTTCTATGGCTTGCCGATCATCGGGCAAGTCAACCAAAGTCCACACTTTGTTCTCATACATGGATCCCATCTCAGATTTCATGGTCTGAAGCCATTTCACAGAATCTGGGCTCATCATCGCTTCCTCATAGTTCGTAGGTTCGTCATGGTCAAGTAACATGACCTCCAGAACAGGGTTATTGTACCACTCTGGTGCGAACCATACTCTGGTTGACCTACGAGGTTCGGTAATAACTTGATCTGAAGTTTCATGATCATCATCATGAGCTTCCTCACTAATTGGTGTAGGAATCACTGGAACTGATTTTTGTGACAAACTACTTTCCAATTCGGGAGAAGGTACAATTACCTCATCAAGTTCTACTTTCCTCCCACTCACTTCTTTCGAGAGAAACTCCTTCTCTAGAAAGGATCCATTCTTAGCAACGAATATCTTGCCTTCGGATCTGTGATAGAAGGTGTACCCAACAGTCTCTTTTGGGTATCCTATGAAGACACATTTCTCCGATTTGCATTTGAGCTTATCAGGTTGAATTTTTTTCACATAAGCATCACAACTCCAAACTTTAAGAAATGAGCACTTAGGTTTCTTGCCAAACCACATTTCATATGGTGTCGTCTCAACGGATTTAGATGGTGCCCTATTCAACGTGAATGCAACCGTCTCAAAAGCATAACCCCAAAACGATTCCGGTAAATCGGTAAGAGACATCATAGATTGCACCATATCTAATAAAGTACGGTTACGACGTTTGGACACACCATTACACTGTGGTGTTCCAAGTGGCATTAGTTGCGAAACTATTCCACATTATTTCAAATGAAGACCAAACTCATAACTCAAATATTCACCTCCACAATCAGATCGTAGAAACTTTATTTTCTTGTTACGATGATTTTTCACTTCACTCTGAAATTCTTTGAAATTTTCAAATGTTTCAGACCTAAGTTTCATTAAGTAGATATACCCACATCTGCTCAAATCATCTGTGAAGGTTAGAAAATAACGATACCCGCCGCGAGCCTCAACACTCATCAGACCGCATACATCAGTATGTATTATTTCCAATAAGTCAGTTGCTCGCTCCATTCTTACAGAGAATGGAGTCTTAGTCATCTTGCCCATGAGGCATGGTTCGCAAGCATCAAGTGATTCCAACAGCCCATCAACATGGAGTTTCTTCATGCGCTTTACACCAATATGACCTAAATGACAGTGCCACAAATAAGTTGCACTATTATTATTAACTTTGCATATTTTGGCTTCAATATTATGAATATGTGTATCACTACAATCGAGATTAAACAAAACTAGACCACTCATCAAGGGTGCATGACCATAAAAGATATTACTCATATAAATAGAACAACCATTATTCTCCGATTTAAATGAATAACCGTCTCGCATTAAACAAGATCCAGATATAATGTTCATGCTCAACGCTGGCACCAAATAACAATTGTTTAGGTCTAAAACTAATCCCGGTGGTAGATGTAGAGGTAGCGTGCCGACGGCAATCACATCAACTTTGGAACCATTTCCCATGCGCATTGTCACCTCGTCCTTAGCCAATCTTCGTTTAATCTGTAGCCCCTGTTTTGAGTTGCAAATATGAGCAACAGAACCAATATCAAATACCCAGGTGCTACTACGAGTATTAGTAAGGTACACACCAATAACATGTATGTCAAATATACCTTTCACTTTGCCATCCTTCTTATCCGCCAAATACTTGGGGCAGTTCCGCTTCCAGTGACTAGTCCCTTTGTAGTAGAAGCACTCAGTTTCAGCCTTAGGTCCAGACTTGGGTTTCTTCCCTTGAGCAGCAACTGGCTTGCTGTACTTCTTGAAGCCCCCCTTCTTCCATTTGCCCTTTTTCTTGAAACTAGTGGTCTTGTTCACCATCAACACTTGATGCTCCTTTTTGATTTCTACCTTCGCAGCCTTTAGCATCGCGAAGAGCTCGGGAATTGTCTTTTCCATCCCTTGCATACTATAGTTCATCATGAAGCCTTTATAGCTTGGTGGCAGTGATTGAAGAACCCTGTCAATGACACTATCATCAGGAAGATTAACTCCCAGTTGAGTCAAGTGGTTATGGTACCCAGACATTCTGAGTATGTGTTCACTGACAGAACTATTCTCCACCATCTTGCAACTATAGAACTTGTTGGAGACTTCATATCTCTCAACTCGGGCATTTGCTTGAAAAATTTACTTCAAATCTTGGAACATCTCATATCCTCCATGACGTTCAAAACATCTTTGAAGTCCCGATTCTAAGCCATAAAGCATGGAACATTGAACTATCGAGTAGTCATCAACTTTGCTCCGCCAGACATTCATAACATCCGGAGTTACTCCTGTAGCGGGTCTTGCTCCTAGAAGTGCTTCCAGGACGTAATTCTTCTATGCAGCAATGAGGACAATCCTCAAGTTACGGACCCAGTCCGTGTAGTTGTTACCATCATCTTTCAACTTAGCTTTCTCTAGGAATGCATTAAAATTCAAGGGAATGGTAGCACGGGCCATTGATCTACAACTACATGGATATGCAAAAACTATCAGGTACTAAGTTCATGATAAATTAAAGTTCAATTAATCATATTACTAAAGAACTCCCACTTAGATAGACATCCCTCTAGTCATCTAAATGATCACGTGATCCATATCAACTAAACCATGTTCGCTCATCACATGAGATGGAGTAGTTTTCAATGGTGAACATCACTATGTTGATCATATCTACTATATGATTCACGTTTGACCTTTCGGTCATAGTGTTCTGAGACCATATCTACATATGCTAGGCTCGTCAAGTTTAACCCGAGTATTCTGCATGTGCAAAACTGGCTTTCACCTGTTGTATGTGAACATAGAGCTTATCACACCCGATCATCACGTGGTGTCTTGGCACGACGAACTGTAGCAACAGTGCATACTCAGGGAGAACACTTATACCTTGAAATTTAGTGAGGGATCATCTTATAATGCTACCACCATACTAAGCAAAATAAGATGCATAAAGGATAAACATCACATGCAATCAAAATATGTGACATGATATGGCCATCATCATCTTGTGCCTTTTATCTCCATCTCCAAAGCACCATCATGATCTCCATCGACACCGGCTTGACACCTTGATCTCCATCATAGCATCATTGTCATCTCGCCAACTATTGCTTCTACGACTATCGCTACCGCTTAGTGATAAAGTAAGGCAATTACATGGCGATTGCATTTCATACAATAAAACGACAACCATAAGGCTCCTGCCAGTTGCCGATAACTTTTACATAAACATGATCAGCTCATACAAGAATTTATATCTCATCACGTCTTGACCATATCACATCACAACATGCCCTGCAAAAACAAGTTAGACGTCCTCTACTTGGTTGTTGCAAGTTTTATATGGCTGCTACGGGCTTCGAGCAAGAACCGTTCTTACGTACGCATCAAAAGCACAATGATTTTTCGTCAAGTGTGCTACTTTAACCTTTAACAAGGACCGGTCGTAGTCAAACTCGATTCAACTAAAGTTGGAGAAACAGACACCCGCTAGCCACCCGTGTGCGAAGCACGTTGGTAGAACCAGTCTCATGAACGCGGTCATGAATATCGGTCCGGGCCGCTTCATCCAACAATACCGCCGAATGAAAGTAAGACGTTGGTGGTAAGCAGTATGACTATTATCGCCCACAACTCATTGTGTTCTACTCGTGCATATAACATCTAAGCATAGACCTGGCTCTGATACCACTGTTGGGGAACATAGTAATTAAAAAAATCCTACGATCACGCAAGATCTATCTAGGAGAATCATAGCAACGAGACAGGAGAGTGTGTCCACGTACCCTCGTAGACCGAAAGCGGAAGCGTTTAGTAATGCGGTTGATGTAGTTGAACGTCTTCACGATCAAACCGATCCATGTACCGAACGTACGGCACCTCCGTGTTGAGCACACGTTCATCATGATGACGTCCCTCAAACTCTTGATCCAGTAGAGGGTCGAGGGAGAGTTCCGTCAGCACGATGGCGTGGTGACGGTGATGATGAAGTTACCGACGCAGGGCTTCTCCTAAGCACTACGACGATATGACCGAGGTGTTAAATTGTGGAGACGGGCACCGCACACGGCTAAGAGATTGTTAGTTGTTATTTAGGGTGCCCCTTGGCCACGTATATCATGGAGGAGAGGGAGGAGGCCGATGGCCATGAGGGGGCGCACCAAGGGGGAGTCAAACTAGGATTGCCAATCCTAGTTGGACTCCCTTTCCTATTCCAAGAGGGGAAAGGAGGGAAGGAGAGGGAGAGGAAGAGGAAAGAGGGGGCCGCGCCCCCTCCCCCTAGTCCAATCCGGACTGCCCTTGGGGGGGCACCCTGTGGGCTGCCCTCTCCTACTCCCTTATGGCCCATCTAGGCCCAACTTCCCCGGGGGGGTTCCGGTAACCCCTTGGTTCCCCGATAAATATCCGAAACGTCCCGAAATCTTTCCGGTGTCCGGATATCTTCGTCCAATATATCAATCTTTACCTCTCGACCATTTCGAGACTCCTCGTCATGTCTGTGATCTCATCCAGGAGTCCGAACAAACTTTGGTCATCAAATCACATAACAAATAATACAAATCATCATCAATGTTAAGTGTGTGGACCCTACGGGTTCGAGAACTATGTAGACATGACCGAGACACATCTACAGTTTATAATCAATAGCAGAACCTGGATGCTCATATTGGCTCTTACATATTCTACGCAGATCTTTATCGGTCAAACCGCATAACAACATACATCATTCCCTTCGTCATCAGTATGTTACTTTCCCGAGATTCGATCGTCGGTATCCTCATACCTAGTTAAATCTCATTACTGGCAAGTCTCTTTACTCGTTTCGTAATGCATCATCCCGCAACTAAACCATTAGTCACATTGCTTGCAAGGCTTATAGTGATGAGCATTACCGAGAGGGCCCAGAGATACCTCTCCGATACACGGAGTGACAAATTCTAATCTTGATCTATGCCAACTCAACAAACACCTTCGGAGACACTTGTAGAGCTTCTTTATAATCACCCAGTTACATTGTGACGTTTGATAGCACAAAAGTGTTCCTCCAGCATTCGGGAGTTGCATAATCTCATAGTCAGAGGAATATGTATAAGTCATGAAGAAAGCAATAACAATAAAACTAAATGATCATTATGCTAAGCTAACAGATGGGTCTTGTCCATCACATCATTCTCTAATGATGTGATCCCGTTCATCAAATGACAACACATGTATATGGTCAGGAAACTTAACCATCTTTGATTAACGAGCTAGTCAAGTAGAGGCATACTAGGGACAATCTGTTTGTCTATGGATTCACAAATCTACTAAGTTTCTAGTTAAGACAATTCTAGCATGAATAATAAACATTTAACATGATATAAGGAAATATAAATAACAACTTTATTATTGCCTCTAGGGCATATTTCCTTCAGGTGCACCTAGCCCAATAAGGCCAGAGCGCTTCCCCGCAGCCCATGCTAGCCCTTGGGTCATGGTGGACCCATTTGTCGACTTCCAGACCCCTTCATAATCCTCCAAAACCTTATAGAAGCTTCCCGGTAGAATACCGAAAAAACTGCTCCTTTTTCCGGAACCCCAAATATGACTACCCATATATAAATCCTTACCTCTCGACCATTCCGAGACTCCTCCTGATGTCCGGGATCTCATCCGGGAGTCCAAACAACATTTGCTTACCACTCATCAAATATCCTAATACTACACTAGCGTCAACGAACGTTAAGCGTGTGACCCTGCGTGTTCAGGAATTATGTAATCATGACCGAGACACCTCTCTGGTCAATAACCAATAGCGGGACCTGGATGCCCATATTGGTTCCTACATATGCACGAAGATCTTTTATCAGTTGAACCTTTATGACAACATACGTAATTCCCTTTTTCTGTCAGTATGTTACTTGCCCAAGATTCGATCGTCGGTATCTCTATACCTAGTTCAATCTCGTTACCGGCAAGTCTCTTTACTCGTTCCGTAATACATCATCTTGCAACTAACTCCCTAGTCACTTTGCCTTCAATCTTCTTGTGATGTGTATTACCGAGATGGCCTAGAGATACCTCTCTGATATACGAAGTGAAAAATGCCAATCTTGTGAAGGAAATATGCCCTAGAGGCAATAATAAAGTTGTTATTTATATTTCCTTATATCATGATAAATGTTTATTATTCATGCTAGAATTGTATTAACCAGAAACTTAGTACATGTGTGAATACATAGACAAACAGAGTGTCACTAGTATGCCTCTACTTGACTAGCTCGTTGACCAAAGATGGTTAAGTTTCCTAGCCATGGACAAAGAGTTGTAATTTGATGAACGAGATTACATCATTAGAGAATGATGGGATTAACTTGATCCATCCGTTAGCTTAGCACAATGATCGTTTAGTTTACTGCTATTGCTTTCTCCATAACTTATACATGTTCCTATGACTATGAGATTATGCAACTCCCGAATACCGGAGGAACACTTAGTGTGCTATCAAACATCACAACATAACTGGGTGACTATAAAGATGCTCTACAAGTGTCTCCGATGGTGTTTGTTGAGTTGGCATAGACCGAGATTAGGATTTGTCACTCCGTGTATTGGAGAGGTATCTCTGGGCCCTCTCGGTAATGCACATCATTATAAGCCTTCCAAGCAATGTGACTAATGAGTTAGTTACGGGACGTAGCATTATGGAACGAGTAAAGAGACTTGCCGGTAATGAGATTGAACTAGTTATAATGATATCAACGATCGAATCTCGGGCAAGTAACATACCGATGACAAAGGGAACAATGTATGTTGTTATGCGGTTTGCCCGATAAAGATCTTCGTAGAATATGTAGGAACCAATATGAGCATCCAGGTTCCGCTCGGTTATGGACCGGAGATGAGTCTCGGTCATGTCTACATAGTTCTCGAACCCATTGGGTTCGCACGCTTAACGTTCATTGACGACCGGTATTATGAATTTATGTGTTTTGATGTACTGAAGGTTGTTCGGATTCTCGGATGTGACCACGTACATGACGAGGAGTCTCAAAATGGTCGAGACGTAAAGATCGATATATTGGATGACTATGTTTGGACATAGGAATGGTTCCGGGAGTTCGGGCATTTACCGGAGTACCGGGAGGTTACCCGAACCCCCCGGGAGGTATATGGGCCTTATTGGGCCATAGTGGGAGAGAGGAGAAGGAAGCCTAGGAGGGGGCGCACCCCCATGCCCAATCTGAATTGGGTGGGGGGCCGCCCCCCACCCCCTTTCCTTCCTCCTTCCTCCCCCTTCCTCCCTCTCCTAGTCCAACTAGGGAAGGGGGGAATCCTACTCCTTATGGCAGTAGGACTCCTCCAGGGCGCGCCATAGAGGGCCGAACCTCCCCCTTCCTCCACTCCTTTATATACGGGGGAGGGGGCAACCCATAGACACACAAGTTGACAATTGTCTTAGCCGTGTGCGGTGCCCCCCTCCACCATAATCCACCTTGGTCATATCGCAGCGGTGCTTAGCCGAAGCCCTGTTCCGGTAGCTTCATCATCACCGTCATCACGCCGTCGTGCTGACGAAACTCTCCCTAGACACTCAGCTGGATCTAGAGTTCGTGGGACGTCACCGAGCTGAACGTGTGCAGATCGCGGAGGTGCCGTACCTTCGATGCTTGGATCAGTCGGATCATGAAGACGTTCGACTACATCAACCGCATTGTCAAAATGCTTCAGCTTACGGTCTACAGGGTACATTGACAACACTCTTCCCCTCTCATTGCTATGCATCACCATGATAGCTCTTGCGTGTGCATAGGATTTTTTTTGAAATTACTGTGTTCCCCAATAGTGGCATCCAAGCCAGGTCTATGCGTAGATGTTATATGCATGAGTAGAACACAAAGGAGTTGTGGGCGTGGGTATATACATATTGCTTGCCGTCACTAGTTGATTCTTGATTCAGCGGTATTGTTGGATGAAGCGGCCCAGACCGACATTACGCGTACGCTTACGCGAGACTGGTTCTACCGACGTGCTTCGCACACAGGTGGCTAGTGGGTATCTGTTTCTCCAGCTTTACTTGAATCGGATTCAGTGAACATGGTTCTTTCTGAAGATCAAAAATCAATCACTATACCGTGTTGTGGTTTTTCATGCGTAGGTAAGAACGGTTCTTTCTTAGCCCGTAGCAGCCACGTAAAACATGCAACAACAAAGTAGAGGATGTCTAACTTGTTTTTGCGGGGCATGTTGTGATGTGATATGGTCAAGACATGATGCTAAATTTTATTGTATGAGATGATCATGTTTTGTAATGGAGTTATCGGCAACTGGCAGAGCCATATGGTTGTCGCTTTATTGTATGAAATGCAATCGCCATGTAATTGCTTTCCTTTGTCACTAAGCGGCAGTGATAATCGTAGAAGCAATAGTTGGCGAGACGACAACGATGCTTCGATGGAGATCAAGGTGTCAAGCCGGTGACGGTGGTGATCATGATGGTGCTTTGGAGATGGAGATCAAAGGCACAAGATGATGATGGCATATCATATCACTTGTATTGATTGCATGTGATGTTTATCCTTTATGCATCTTATTTTGCTTAGTTCGGCGGTAGCATTATAAGATGATCTCTCACTAAATTTCAAGGTATAAGTGTTCTCCCTGAGTATGCACTGTTGCTACAGTTCGTCGTGCCGAGACACCACGTGATGATCGGGTGTGATAAGCTCTATGTTCACATACAACGGGTGCAAGCCAGTTTTGCACATGCAGAATACTCGGGTTAAACTTGACGAGCCTAACATATGCAGATATGGCCTCAGAACACTGAGACCGAAAGGTCGAGCATGAATCATATAGTAGATATGATCAACATAGTGATGTTCACCATTGAAAACTACTCCATCTCACATGATGATCGGACATGGTTTAGTTGTTATGGATCACGTGATCACTTAGATGATTAGAGGGATGTCTATCTAAGTGGGAGTTCTTAAGTAATTTGATTAATTAAACTTTAATTCATCATGAACTTAGTACCTGATAGTATTTTGCATGTCTATGTTGTTGTAGATAGATGGCCCGTGCTGTTGTTCCATTGAATTTTAATGCGTTCCTAGAGAAAACTAAGTTGAAAGATGGTGGTAGCAATTACATGGACTGGGTCCGCAACTTCAGGATTATCCTCATTGCTGCAAAAAATAATTACATCCTGGAAGCACTGATAGGTGACAAACCCGTTGCAGGAGCAACGCCAAATGTTATGAACACCTGGCAGAGCAAAGCTGATGACTACTCGATAGTTCAGTGTGCCATGCTTTATGGCTTAGGACCGGGACTTCAATGATGTTTTGAACGTCATGGAGCATATGAGATGTTCTAGGAGTAGAAGTTAATATTTCAAGCAAATGCCCGGATTGAGAGATATGAAGTCTCCAATAAGTTCTACAGCTGCAAAATGGAGGAGAATAGTTCTGTCAGTGAACACATACTCAGAATGTCTGGGTACCACAACCACTTGACTTAGCTGAGAGTTAATCTTCCTAATGATAGTGTCATTGACAGAGTTCTTCAATCACTGCCACCAAGCTACAAGAGCTTCGTGATGAACTATAATATGCAAGGGATGGATAAGATGATTCCCGAGCTCTTCACAATGCTAAAAGCTGCGGAGGTAGAAATCAAGAAGGAGCATCAAGTGTTGATGGTCAACAAGACCACCAGTTTCAAGAAAAAGGGTAAAGGGAAGAAGGGGAACTTCAAGAAGAACTACAAGCAACTTGCTGCTCAAGTGAAGAAGCCCAAGTCTGGGCCTAAGCATGAGACTGGGTGCGTCTACTACAAAGGGACTGTCACTTGAAGCGGAACTGCCCCAAGTATTTGACGAAGAAGAAGGATGGCAAAGTGAAAGGTATATTTGATATACATGTTATTGATGTGTACCTTACCAATGCTCGAAGTTGCGCCTGGGTATTTGATACTAGTTCTGTTGCTAATATTTGCAACTCGAAACAAGGGCTATGGATTAAGCGAAGATTGGCTAAGGACGAGGTGACGATGCATGTGGGAAATGGTTCCAAAGTCGATGTGGTCGCTATTGGCACGCTACCTCTACATCTACCTTCAGGATTAGTTTTCGACCTAAATAATTGCTATTTGGTGCCAGCGTTGAGCATGAACATTATATCTGGATCTTGTTTGATGCGAGACGGTTATTCATTTAAATCAGGGAATAATGGTTGTTCTATTTATATGAATATTATCTTTTATGGTCATGCACCCTTGATGAGTTGTCAGTTTTTACTAAATCTTGATAGTAGTGATACACATATTCATAGTATTGAAGCCAAAAGATATAAGTTTAATAATGATAGTGCAACTTATTGGTGGCACTCCCGTTTAGGTCATATTGGTGTAAAGCACATGAAGAAACTCCATGCTGATGGGCTTTTGGAATCACTTGATTATGAATCACTTGATGCTTGTGAACCATGCCTCATGGGAAAGATGACTAAGACTCCATACTCCGGAACAATGGAGCGAGCAACAGACTTATTGGAAATAATACATACTGATGTATGTGGTCCGATGAGTGTTGATGCTCGTGGCAGGTATCATTATTTTCTTAGCTTCACAGATGATTTGAGCAGATATGGGTATATCTACTTGATGAAACATAAGTCTAAAACATTTGAAAAGTTCAAAGAATTTCAGAGTGAAGTGGAAAATCATCATAACAAGAAAATTATGTTTCTACAATCTGATCGTGGAGGTGAATATTTGAGTTATGAGTTTGGTCTTCATTTGAAACAATGCGGAATAGTTTTGCAACTCACGCCACCTGGAACACCACAATGTAATGGTGTGTCCGAATGTCATAACCGCACTTTATTAGATATGGTGCGATCTATGATGTCTCTCACTGATTTACCGCTATCGTTTTTGGGGTTATGCTTTACAGACAACAGCATTCACGTTAAATAGGGCACCATCAAAATCCGTTGAGATGACACCTTATGAACTGTGGTTTGGCAAGAAACTCCAGTTGTAGTTTCTTAAAGTTTGTGGCTGCGATGCTTATGTGAAAAAGCTTCAACCTGATAAGCTCAAACCCAAATCGGAGAAATGTGTCTTCATATGATACCCAAAGGAGACTGTTGGGTACACCTTCTATCACAGATCCGAAGGCAAGATATTCATTGCTAAGAATGGATCCTTTCTAGAGAAGGAGTTTCTCTCGAAAGAAGTGAGTGGGAGGAAAGTAGAACTTGACGAGGTAATTGTACCTACTCCCTTATTCAAAAGTAGTTCATCACTGAAATCAGTTCCAGTGATTCCTACACCAGTAAGTGAGGAAGATAATGATGATGATCATGAAACTTCTAATCAAGTTATTGCCGAACCTCGTAGGTCAACCAGAGTAAGATCCACACCAGAGTGGTACGGTAATCCTGTTCTGGAGGTCACATTACTTGACCATGATGAACCTACGAACTATGAGGAAGCGATGATGAGCCTAGATTCCGCAAAATGGCTTGAGGCGATGAAATCTGAGATGGGATCCATGTATGAGAGCAAAGTGTGGACTTTGGTTTACTTGCCGATGATCGGCAGGCCATAGAGGATAAATGGACCTTCAAGAAGAAGACTCATGCTCACGGTAATGTTACTGTCTACAAAGCTCAACTTGCTGCAAAAGGTTTTCGAAAAGTTCAAGGAGTTGACTACGATGAGACCTTCTCACCCGTAGCGGTGGTTAAGTCCGTCCGAATCATGTTAGCAATTGCCACATTTTATGATTATGAAATTTGGCAAATGGATGTCAAAACTGCATTCCTTAATAAATATCTTAAAGTAGAGTTGTATATGATGCAACCAGAAGGTTTTATCGATCCAAAAGGTGCTAACAAAGTGTGCAAGCTCCTGGGATCCATTTATGGACTGGTGCAAGCCTCTCGGAGTTGGAATATACGCTTTGATAGTGTGATTAAAGCATATGGTTTTATACAGACTTTTGGAGAAGCATGTATTTACGAGAAAGTGTGTGGGAGCTCTGTAGCATTTCTGATATTATATGTGGATGAAATATTGCCGATCGGAAATGATACTGAATTTATGAATAGCATAAAAGGATACTTGAATAAGAATTTTTCAATGAAAGACCTCGGTGAAGCTGCTTATATATTGGGCATCAAGATCTATAGAGATAGATCAAGACACTTAATTGGACTTTCACAAAGCACATACCTTGATAAAGTTTTGAAGAAGTTCAAAATGGATCAAGCAAAGAAAGGGTTCTTGCGTGTGTTACAAGGTGTGAAGTTGAGTCAGACTCAATGCCCGACCACTTCAGAAGATAGAGAGAAAATGGAAGGCATTCCCTATGCTTCAGCCATAGGTTATATCATGTATGCAATGCTGTGTACCAGACCTGATGTGTGCCTTGGTATTAGTTTAGCAGGGAAGTACCAAAGTAATCCAGGAGTGGATCACTGGACAGCGGTCAAGAACATCCTGAAATACCTAAAAAGGACTAAGGAGATTTTTCTCGTTTATGGAGGTGACAAAGAGCTCATCGTCAACGGTTACATCGATGCAAGCTTTGACACTGATCTGAATGACTCTAAGTCACAAACCGGATATGTATTTTTATTAAATGGTGGAGCTGTCAGTTGGTGCAATTCCAAGAAGAACGTCGTGGCGGGATCTACATGTGAAGTAGAGTACATAGCTGCTTCGGAAACAGGAAATGAAGGAGTCTGGATGAAGAAGTTCATATCCGATCTAGGTGTCATACCTAGTGCATCGGATCAAATGAAAATCTTTTGTGGCAATACTGGTGCAATTGTCTTGGCAAAGGAATCCAGATTTCACAAGAGAACCAAGCACATCAAGAGACGCTTCAATTCCGTCTGCGATCAAGTCAAGGAGGGAGACATAGAGATTTGCAAGATACATACGGATCTGAATGTTGCAGACTCGTTGACTAAGCCTCTCTCACGAGCAAAACATGATCAGCACCAAGACTCCATGGGTGTTAGAATCATTACAACGTAATCTAGATTATTGACTCTAGTGCAAGTGGGAAACTGAAGGAAATATGCCCTAGAGGCAATAATAAAGTTGTTATTTATATTTCCTTATATCATGATAAATGTTTATTATTCATAGACAAACTGAGTGTCACTAGTATGCCTCTACTTGACTAGCTGGTTGATCAAAGATGGTTAAGTTTCCTAGCCATGGACAAAGAGTTGTCATTTTATGAACGGGATCACATCATTAGAGAATGATGTGATTGACTTGACCCATCCGTTAGCTTAGCATGATGATCGTTTAGTTTACTGCTATTGCTTTCTCCATAACTTATACATGTTCCTATGACTATGAGATTATGCAACTCCTGAATACCGGAGGAACACTTCATTTGTTATCAAATGTCACAACATAACTAGGTGACTACAAATATGCTCTACAGGTGTCTCCGATGGTGTTTGTTGAGTTTGCATAGATCGAGATTAGGATTTGTCACTCCGTGTATCGGACAGGTATCTCTGGGCCCTCTCGGTAATGCACATTACTATAAGCCTTGCAAGCAATGTGACTAATGAGTTAGTTATGGGATGTAGCATTATGGAACGAGTAAAGAGACTTGCTGGTAACGAGATTGAAATAGGTATGATGATACCGACGATCGAATCTCGGGCAAGTAACATACCAATGAAAAAGGGAACAACGTATGCTGTTATGCGGTTTGACCGATAAAGATCTTTGTAGAATATGTAGGAACTAGTATGAGCATCCAGGTTCCGCTATTGGTTATTGACCGAGATGAGTCTTGGTCATGTCTACATAGTTCTCGAAATCGTAGGGTCCGCACGCTTAACGTTCGGCGAAGATCGGTATTATGAGTTTATGTATTTTGATGTACCGAAGGTTTCTCGGAGTCCCGGATGTGATCACAGACATGACAAGGAGTCTCAGAATGGTCGAGAAAGATTGATATATTGGATGACTATGTTTGGACATCGGAATGGTTCCGGGTGAGTTTGGGCATTTACCGGAGTACCGGGAGGTTACCGGAACCCCCCGGGAGGTATATGGGCCTTATTGGGCCATAGTGGGAGAGAGGAGAAGGAAGCCTAGGAGGGGCCGCCCCCAAGCCCAATCCAAATTGGGTGGGGGTCCGCCCCCCCTTTCCTTTCTCTCCTAGTCCAACTAGGGAAGGAGGGGGGAATCCTACTCCCGGTGGGAGTAGGACTCCTCCAGGGCGCACCATAGAGGGCCGACCCTCCCCCTCCTCCAATCCTTTATATACGGGGGAGGGGGCACCCCATAGACACACAAGTTTACAATTGTCTTAGCCATGTGCGGTGCCCCCCACCACCATAATCCACCTCGGTCATATCGTAGCGGTGCTTAGGCGAAGCCCTGTTCCGATAGCTTCATCATCACCGTCATCACGCCGTCGTGCTGACGAACCTCTCCCTCGACGCTCAGTTGGATCTAGAGTTCATGGGACATCATCGAGCTGAACGTGTGCAGATCGCAGAGGTGCCGTACCTTCGGTGCTAGGATCGGTCGGATCATGAAGTTGTTCGACTACATCAACCGTGTTGTCATAACACTTCCGCTTACGGTCTACAAGGGTACGTGGACAACACTCTTCCCCTCTCATTGCTATGCATCACCATGATAGATCTTTTGTGTGCGTAGGAATTTTTCTTGAAATTACTGCGTTCCTCAACATCTTGATTCAGGCCAAATCAATAGACTCATTCGGGATAGTTGTAGAGCATATTTATGATCACCTAGTTACATTGTGACATTTGATAGCACACAAGGTATTCCTTCGGTATCCCAGAGTTGCATGCACTACAAAAAAAAGATACATCCGTGACATTTTGGGCTGAACGATTTTTTTTCTATCATGCTTATGACACTTCTATGACGATAATTATGACAAAACCCGGTATCATCAAAGATGTGGTCCGCTCCTACTTCTATGACAGAAAATCATGATAGAAAATGGGATTTTCATCCTGGGCGGGACGGAGACGCAGCTGCATGACATTATTTGGGCCGTCCCTGACGGAAATAACCATGGTAGAAGTGAGGGTGAGGAAAATATCGGGGAGTTCCCGGTTACGGTGGGTGGTCGGGGCCGAGCGATCCATGGAGGCTTCTGCGTTTCTCTCGTGTACGCGCGTATATCCGAAGCGTTGGCTAACTGAACCTGAGCGATCGGTCCCTTGGCTATTAACTGAACCCGAGCGATTCATTCGCTGCTGACTGAACCCAAGCGATTCCTTCGCTGCTACTGCTAACTGAACCCGAGCGATTGAGCACTGCTGCTACTTACTGAAGCTGATCGAGCCCCTGTGCGAGATGTAGCTAGCCGGTGTTGGGTTGCCTCTTGATGAATAGTGACCGTTGCTACCATGCGCGTGGTACGTAGAACGAGTCGAGACGTGGTGAGTCGAGCTAGTTGGTTGGTTGTGGATGAATAGTTCCCGATGGGGTTTGGATGAATAGGACCCTGTGGTAGTAGGCCGTTGCCGCTGGATGAACACGACCCTGAGGAGGCCGCCGCACCCCAGCTGGTTGGGGGTGGTTGAACAGGACCTCGTGGACGCTCTATGAACAGCAGCTAGTGGAGGCTAGATCAACAGTAGTCGTGATAAAAATATGACAGATCGGATAAATAGATCTCGGATAAAATAAATTGCAGCAAGGTATTTTTGTATTTTTGGGTTTAATAGATCTAAAAATAATAGCAAAGGGAAATAGATCGCAAAGGCAAATATATTAAAGAAGAGACCCGAGGGCCGTAGTTTTCACTAGTGGCTTGTCTCGAGAAAAATAGCAAACGGTGGGTAAACAAATTACTGTTGGGCAATTGATAGAACTTCAAATAATCATGATGATATCTAGGCAATGATCATTATATAGGCATCACGTCCAAGATTAGTGGACTGATTCCTGCCTGCATCTACTACTATTACTCCACACATCGACCGCTATCCAGCATGCATCTAGTGTATTAATTTCATGGAGAAATAGAGTAATGCAATAAGAACGATGCCATGATGTAGACAATATCTATTTATGTAGAAATAGACCCCATCTTGTTATCCTTAATAGCAATGATACATACGTGTCGGTTCCCTTCTGTCACTGGGATCAAGCACCGTAAGATCGAACCCATCACAAAGCACCTCTTCTCATTGCAAGATAAATAGATCAAGTTGGCCAAACAAAACCCAAATATCGGAGAAGAAATACGAGGCTATAAGCAATCATGCATATAAGAGATCAACGAGGACTCAAATAACTTTCATGGATAAAAACATAGATCTGATCATAAACTCAAAGTTTATAGGATCCCAATAAACACACCACAAAAGAATTACATCATATGGATCTCCAAGAGACCATTGTATTGAGAATTAAATGATAGAGAGGAAGGCATCTAGCAACTAACTATGGACCCGAAGGTCTATGTCGGATCATGGGTTCCGACAAAACCCTCAAGGTTCGAACACTGGGGTGCGCGCGAAGGGTTTCTCCCTATCGATCCACGCCCTATCTCTCTAAGATCTTGCGGGCGAACTCGATGAACTCACAACACAGAAAGACACAAGATTTAAACTGATTCGGGCCACCGTTGTGGTGTAATATCCAACTCCAGTGTGGTGGTGGTGGATTGCCTCTTGGGCTGATGATGAACAGTACAAGGGGAAGAACAGCCTCCTGGGGTTGAGGTGTTCTTGTGCTTGGTGAACTTGTGTGGGTAAGATGATCTTGGATCCGTTCTCTATTTGCGATGAGGTCGATCCCCCTACTGTGGTGGCTAGTTCTACTTATATAGGCTCTGGTCCTCTCCCCAAATATTGAGTAGGAAGGGAGCCAACAACGGCCAATTTGAAAGGGTACAACTAGTACAACTTATCCTGACAAAAGCGGTCTTCGCCTGCCAAAGGCTCTGGTGGTGACGCCGTCCTGGGATCCTTGGTGACCTCCGTCTTGCCGTCCTTCTGGTCTTGGTCTCATTGCACCAATATGGAAACCTTTGCTTGATGCCTCGGTACTCCACGCATGCGCTTGCCCCCTTGGCACCAAAGAGGAAGCAAGGACACTACGCGCACTGGCGCCCGCCTGGCCTCGATCGTCTTGGCTCACATCATGAGGACCTCCCGAGGTTTGCCCTTCCTTGATCTCTCCACCCCTTGCGAGCCTGCCTGGCGAGGCCACTCCTGAGGAGGTCTTGCGTTGTCCGCCTCACGAGGCTTGGCCCCTCGCGAGGGTCTTGAATGCTTTGTCGATGAAGATGGGTCGTACAGACCTGCCAGCCCAGCCACGCCATGGGCCGCAGGCAGGCAAGTCTAGGACCCCCGTTCCCAGAACACCGACAGTAGCCCGCGGGCCCAAGGCGCACCCGTGCTTTGCTTTGAGGCGAAGCCAAAGGTCAAGCGCGGAGTGCCGCGGTCCACAAAAGCCTGCGGCCTCGGTTGATGCGTGGTGGTTGATTGGACGTGGGCGTCTCCGCTTCCCCACGCTGCCTTCGAATCCGCCTGGCTATGTGGCCCTCACAACCTACACAGTTATTCTCCCATTGCCCACGCCTTGCTTCCCTAGTTATTCTGCTTCCTCGAGACTCTTCTCCTCCTCTCCAATCTGACCTGCACCCCGACTGCTTCATCGCCATGGCGCCGAAACAAGTAGACAAGGGGAAGAAGCCTCTGTCTTCGCCAGGTGTGCCTCCAGCCGCCGATCCTGTAGTCGGCCAATCCTTGGTGCTCAACGACGAGGCCATGGGCAAGGTGTGTCCCATGCTCGCCACCAGTT
>NC_041392.1:434042670-434093638 GCF_002162155.2 Triticum dicoccoides | reverse complement strand
CTTGGCCTGCGTCTCGCGCTCGCATTGCTCGGGTGGTCACCGAGGTCCCAATCTTCATTGACGCCCTTTGGGCAGGCCTGATCCCCCTTTCTCCGCCTTCTTCAACGCGGTGCTTGAACATTACCAGATCCATATGCTGCATCTCGACCCCCAATCCGCGACTCTCCTTGCTGTCTTCATCTTCGTGTGTGAAGCCATGGTGGGCATCGCTCCTTCTGTGGCCCTTCTCTGCCATTTCTTCTCATTGCATTTGACTGATCCCCGGCAAAGCTCGGGGTGCGTGAGCTTCCAGGACGTGGCCGCGATGGCGGGCACGGGGATTAACTTCGAGCTTCCTCCATCCATGAGCGAGTTTCAGACACGGTGGGTATTTGTCGACGCCGGTGTGCTCAGCCCTCTGCTGCACGCCCCATCAATGCCTGCCATTTACCAATCTGGCTGGGGCCACAAGAGGCTCACGAGCCCCCGTCTTGTCCCCGTCTGGCTCAGGCTAAGGATGCTGAAGGACCGCGGCGTGACCGCACCGATGGTGGTGAAGGAGTTCATCAAGCACCGGGTTGCTCCGCTTCAGCGCCATTCTCACCCTATGTGGACCTTGCTCGGCAGCTAGGACCATATGAGGTTTCAGGAGTCTAGGCTCCCCCTTGGGACACGGCAAATGGTGCTCAAGGTCCTGACAGGTGTCCCTTCGCCAGACTACTTGCCTAGGAAGAACTGTCTGCTCGCAGGGGGCATGCCTCCCTTTGACGAGTGGGGGCTGCGGCCGTACGGCCTGGTGGGGTCCTGCGAGAACCTTGCTAGTGTGGTTCCCCTCTTCGTCGCTGGCACCGAGCCCATTCCGAATGTGGGTGTAGGGGGACGAGCACCGTCAGAGGCTGGCGGCACAAGTGCTGATGTGCGGACGCCGCCTGGGGCTCCTGGGGCGTCGTCCTCAGGATCCCGTGATTCTGGGACATCGGCCGCTGAGGCGATGCAGCACGCGGCTCTCGAGGCTGAAACTCCGGAGGCCTCGGGAAGTCGCGTTGAGACGACGCCCGACTGTTCTCCGCAGCCAGACACTCCTGAAGTTGTTCTCTCGAGCACTTCTCCGGCTACACCCCGTACTGGCCGCCATGTTCAGCGCTTCGGTCGGCTTTGTGTGGACTTCCAGGAGCTCCGCAAGAGGAAAGGATCTCTGAGCGGCAGCGGTATCTTCGGGCCATTGAAGCGATGAAAGGATCGTCGATGAGTAAGTACCTTATCTTGGTGACCTTCTGTGTGCCACCTTCCTTTCCTGACGATTATCCCCTCAGGACCCCTTCTGCCAAGGCCGTGAAATCTCTTGAGAAGCAGCTCGCTCTCGTCCCGTCGCACCCGCCAAGATCCAGCGCTGCAGGCTCGGGCGCTGCCCACGGCGTGGGGTCAGCCGTGGGAGTTGGTCCATCATCAAGGCGCCCCGAGCTTGGACCTTCGTCGTCCTTTCTTCGCGGTTTTGGTCGGAGCGTAGTAGGCGTGCCAAGGGCTCCTTCCCTGGTCACGATCGGTAGCTAGCTGGCCTCGACCATGGGGTATTCTTCAAGCAGCGGGCCTTGTTCGGTTCGGGCCCCTCGCGAGGGCCGGCTGGCGCCCGGGGCCGCACCCGCCCCCTGCCCCCTGCTGAGAAGGGGTGCGCCGCGCCGGGCGCCGTCCACAACCCCCCTAGCAGAGGGCGAGATGGGCCGTGTGCTCGAGTTCGAGCGCGGGCGGAGCGTCGTTCGTCATGAGCTCTTCCAGGAGGCGATCAACATGATGAACCGACTCGGCGAAGAACTTGAGGGTGTCGACGCACGCCTTGAGGCCGAGGGTCTTCGGTTGGCGGAGGAGTGGCACAGGCTAAAAGTGGCCATCAACCTCGGGCGTCACCAGCGCGAGCTAGATAACATGAAGGCTGAGGCCTCCCTTGTGGCCTCCCGTGAGGCCTGCTCCCGAGCTCTAGAGGAGGCTCGTGAGGCTGACCGCCGTCGCGAGGCTGCGGAGAAGCGCGCGTGGGAGCTCCATGCCTGGAGTGTGTCCCTCAAGCAGCAAGTGGAGGCGCGCAAAGCCGCCCTCGCGTCACTGAGGGGGACGCCTGCCGAGGAAGAGGAGGTCTGGAAGCGCGAGGAGGCGTTGGCTCTGGAAGCCGTGGAGCATAGCCTCGAGCTTGAGCAACTAGAGATGAGAGAGCGTCAAGTTGCCCAAGCGAAAGACACCCTCGAGGCTCGTGAGGCCAAGGTCCAGGAGGAAGTCGACCGTCGGGTGGCCGAGCTTCGCGCGGATCTTGAAGGTCGGCATGACCTGAAGCTGAAGCTTGCGAAAACCGAGGCAACGGACAGGACCGCCGCTCTCAGGCCCAGGTTAGATGAGGCGGGGAGGTGTGAGGAGGCCATGGCTGCCACCTTGGTCACGGCGCAGGCGCACTTGGCCTCCGCCCGTGCCGAGGTGCTTTCTCTTCGGAAGCGGGTTGATGACGCCGTGGCTGTCGCGCGGCAAAATAGGGAGGAAGTGCTTCAACGGCGGACGTTGGAGCGCGAGCACTCCCCCATGCTTCAGGGCCTTCGGAATAGGGCTAATACCGCCCTAGGCTTTATCTGTGACGAGAATGCACCGCCCCCACTCGAATGACTACGCCAGTTACCTGAACTTCTTCACCAATGTGGTGACGCACCTGGAAGCCCAGTCAAATAGGGCTCACCAGCTTGTGGAAGAGAGAAGTCGCAGTCTGCTTGGGCGCGCGTTCTCCCGTGTCTTCAGCCACCTCCAGAACATTGATCTCAACTTCAATTTTAATGCCACCATTGCTCTCGTGCCAGAAGCCATCCGGGGCGACCTTAGCACGATGGGTTGAAGACCACGTGGATGCGCTGGTCAGGGCCTTCGCTTCTGACGATGACGGGGTAGTGGTTGCGGCGGACGAAGGCGACGTGGTTGATGACGGCGACGTCGGTGCCGGCGAAGGTGGAGGCAATGCCAACGATGGTGACAGGGATGCTAGCAGCGCGTCTGAAGATGACATGGGGGACGCGGTGAGCGACGTATCCGGCTGATTCCTATTATCCCTGTTTTTACCCTATAAAAACATGGGCGTGGCTCCGGAAGGTTGTAAGAGCATTTTGAGAGGGGGGGCCTGATGTAAACAATCGCAACTTTTATCCTTTCGTGCAAAATTGGGTACGCGTCTTCATGAGCTTACGCATGCCAGGGCAAGGTCGTTGTTGCGGTTTACCTTATCTTGGACGAGCCCAAACCGGCCCGAGAGATTGCGGGTTTTTGAGGAGATCCTGATGAGTTCGTCGACACGCCCGTGGGGGCCGCGTGATAAGCAAGCGCCAGCCACGGCTTGGTGCGCGCGTGGGTCATGTGCTTCATGCCCAACCCGGCTCGCGAGGGGCCCGCGAGAGGATAGCGACTGGTGCGAACTCCGAAATAAGGCGAGAACAAGACTGCGAGAAATAGCTCGAGCAAGAAAAGGCATCCCCCCGCGCGCATCAAATGAAAATTCAACTTCAACTTAAATCCAAATCCAGAAGGCAGGGTTAGAGAAAAGAGATCCAAAGAAAATGGCCACATCCGGCGCCTAGTCTAGTCTTCGACGTCTTCTCACCAACGCGGAGCTAAGTGCTACCACTGGGCATGGGAGGGATCCCCCGAGGCCCGAGGGCGGCTCTCCGGAGACTCCGGGGCGTGTACAGCCCCACTCATTATTACGTGAGAGTGTCACGGGCGATGATCTTCACAGGCACTGGGCCTTCTTCACAGGTACCGGCCTTGCTTCATATCGCCAGGCGAGGGCCCCACCTTGCGCCGCTCTCGACCACCTTTGAGCCGACCGGCAACCAAGATGACACAAAGGGGGAAAGGGGACGCTAGCGGCACCCTCGGTGACCACGGGTCCTCTGCCGGGGGAAAGGTCGTCGTCGCCACCCCGGAGGAGGGCCTACCTCCGGGGGGGACCTTGCTCTGTGCGACGCGTCGAGGGATCTGGCTCCCGTCTTCTCTCCTGCTGCCCCTAGTGTGATCCTCCTGGCGGGAAGGAGGTCGCCAAGATGGGGCCGCTGGCCGCTGTGGTGACCTGATTCTCCTGTGACCCATGGTTAGCGTAAGCTTGCTCCTGAGGGATTAGGGGTACCATGTATCTGTAGTCGACGGCGCGGCTAGCGGGGCTCTCCGGGGACTCCTGGAAGGCTTCAGCTCCTAATGCCTCCTCCTCCCAACCTGGCCCGAGAAATGAGCCAGGGTCGTCCTCCGGCGTGTACTCCTGGTCCATCATACGGGGCATATAGGATTCCAAGGCTGTCACCCCAAATACCTCGCCGTAGTGCCCCACACTCCACCTTGCCCAACCCAGCGCGGCGCCTTAGGATGATAGCGCGACGCCTCGCTAGGGCCATGGGGGGAAACGCTCGTGCCCATGCTCATCAGAGGCAGCGCAGGGGCAATAGGGCCCCCGGCGCCGCCGACCGTCCTGGTGTCCATGAAGCCCCCAGGCGCACCCGAGGGCGCGCGGTTGCGGCGAGGCCCGTTGTGAGGTCCAGTAGCGGCTCGGGAAGGGAGTAGGTAGCAGAAAGGCGGCGCTCCTGATGCCGCCGCATCTAGTAGCTCAGCGACACATTCCAGCAGTGTGTCGCGGACGCTCTCCATCAGCCGGCACCGCAGCAACTCCCGCGCCATGGTGAGCGCGGCCCACATGTTTGCCTGCTCCCACCGAGTCTGTGGTGCTGTTGCTGCGGCATGGCTTGCGGCCCTTGCAGCGGCTCGCGCTTGTCGTGTAGTGAGGGTGGATGATGCCTGGCCGTGCCGCCCACGCCCCGTAGCGTTAGGCGGTGCTCGCACCGCCTGGAGTGCAGGGTTGTGGTCTTCATGGGCAGGTGGCGCCGCCTGGGCTGGCCAAGCTGCCCATCAGTCGGAGTCGGCCCTTGGGTCACCGGACATCGGGGCCACAGAGCGTCGGTGAGTCGATTGGTGGGGAAGATACTCCGGCACACCCCTACTTGGTGCGCCAAATGTCGGATCACGGGTTCCGGCAAAACCCTCAAGGTTCAAACACTAGGGTGCACGCGAAGGTTTTCTCCCTATCGATCCACGCCCTGGCTCTCAAAGATCTTGTGGGCGAACTCGACGATCTCATAACACAGAAAGACACAAGATTTATACTAGTTCAGGCCACCGTTGTGGTGTAATACCCTACTCCAGTGTGGTGGTGGTGGATTTCCTCTTGGGATGACGACGAAAAGTACAAGGGTAAGAACAAGCTCCTGAGGTTGAGGTGTTCTTGTGCTTGGTGAACTTGTGTGGGTAAGATGATCTTGGATCCGTTCTCGATTTGTGATGAGGTCGATCCCCCCTACTGTGGTAGCTAGTTCTACTTATATAGGCCCTGGTCCTCTCCCGAAATATTGAGCGGGAAGGGAGCCAACAACGGCCAATTTGAAAGGGGACAGCTAGTACAGCTTATCCTAACAAAAGCGGTCTTCGGCTGCCAAAGGCTCTGGTGGCGACGCCATCCTGGGCTCCATGGTGACCTTCGTCTTGCCGCCCTTCTGGTCTTGGTCTCGTTGAACCAATATGGAAACCTTTGCTTGATGCCTCGGTACTCCGCGCCTGCGCTTGCCCCCTTGGCACCAAAGAGGAAGCAAGGACACTGCGCACGCTGGCGCCCGCCTGGGCTAGATCGTCATGGCTCTCGTCACGAGGACCTCGCGAGGTTTGCCCTGCCTTGATCTCTCCGCCCCTCGCGAGCCTGCTTGGCGAGGCCGCTCCTGAGGAGGTCTTGCATCGTCCGCCTCGTGAGGCTTGGCCCCTCGCGAGGGTCTTGGATGCCTTGTCGATGAAGATGGGCCGTACAGACCTTCCAGCCCAGCCACGCCATGGGTCGCAGGCAAGCATGTCTGGGGACCCCCGTTCCCAGAATCCTGATAGTCTACAAAGAGGTACTCACGGATCATCGGAGAGGCACCAATGGAATTAATGAACCCCTCCATGATGGTGTCTAGATTGGATCTGGTGTTTCTTGAACTTGCGGCGGCTGGAATTGATTTTTGTCAAGTCCCCTAGGGTTTGGAATATTGGTGTATTTATGGAGCAAAAAGTCGGTTTGGGAGGCACCCAAGGTGGGCACAACCCACTAGGGCGCACCTGCACCTCCAGGCACGCCCTGGTGGGTTGTGCTCCCATCGGAGCACCCCCAAGGCGCTTCTCCGGCCCATTGGATGTCTTCTGGTCCAAAAAAATCCACAAAAAGTTTCGCTGCGTTTGGACTCCATTTAGTATTGATTTCCTACGATGTAAAAAACATGCAGAAAACAACAACCGGCACTTGACACTATGTCGATAGGTTAGAACAAAAAAATGATATAAATGACTATAAAACATCCAATAATGATAATATAACAACATGGAACAATCAAAAATTATAGATACGTCGGAGACGTATCACCGCTGCTTGCTCAGCCACGGTTCATCGTTGCAGAGAGACCGATCGACCAGTATGTATGTACACGTTCGCGAAAACACTACGTACACTTTGTTGGTGTTCTGGGAACGGGGGTCCCCAGGCTTGCCTGCCTGCGGCTAGCGGCACGGCTCAAGTGGGGGACCAGCATGGCCCATCTTCATCAGTTCAAGCTCAAGACCCTCCCGAGGGGCCAAGCCTCGCGGGGCGGATGATAGAAAGCTTCCTCAGAGGCAGCCTCATCAGGCAGGCTCGCGAGGAGGTGGAGAGATCAAGGCAGGCGTACCTCGCGAGGAGCCCGTGACGCAAGCCATGACGATCGAGACCAGGCGGGCGCCAGGCGGGCGCCGGCCTGCGTAGTGTCCTTGTTTCCCCTTTTTTGCAAAGGGGGCAAGCATAGGCCAAGGCATCGGGCAAAGGTTGCCATTTCGGTGCAACGAGACCAAGACTAGCATAGCGGCAGGACGGAGGTCACCGTGGAGCCCAAGACGGCGTCATCACCAGTGCTTTTGGCAGCCGAAGACCACCTTTGGTCAGGATAACTTGTACTAGATGTTCCCCTTCAAAATGGCCAATTGTTGGTGCCCTTCCCGCTCATTATTTGGGGAGAGGCCCAGGACCTCTATAAATAGAGCTAGCCACCACAGAGTGGGGGGGACATCCAGAGATCGGACAGAATGGAGAAGAGATGTACACACCTAGACATCTAGAGATCTGATAGAGCCCTAGCAGAGGGAGAGAGGCGACTGAACTCACCCAAGCAGTTCATCGCACCAGCTAAAGAACACCTCTCACAAGGCTGTTCTTCCCTTGTACTGTTCATCATCAGCCCCTGAGGCAATCCACCACACCACACACTGGAGTAGGGTATTACACCACAATGGTGGCCCGAACCAGTATAAACCTCGTGTCCCTTGTGTTGTTCGTTGTTTCCAGCTTAGATCATGTGAGGAGATTGGACGTAGATCGGTAGGGGAGAGATCTCCGCGCGCACCCAGTGTTCGAACCTCAAGGGTCTGCCGGAACCCAAAATCCAACATTTGGCGCGCTAGGTAGGGGTGCGCCGGAATCTTTCTTCCGATGTTCGCGTGCGATCTTCTGTCGTGTCCATGGCTGACGCTCGTCGGGCTCGCGCCGAGCGCTGAGCTGCTCTCGCCACCCGCGTCGCCCAGACGGCGCCCGTCGGCGGACGCCCTCGTCGTTCCCTGTCGCCTGCCGCCAACGCCGCCAACGCCCCGGTGGGGAACGAGCAGTAGGCCTCGTCCTAGCATCCTTCGGTACAACGGGAGGGCCGCACCGCCACACCGTCGTTGACTCTAGTCGCTTCGTCGTCCCACGCCCGTCGCGCCCCCGTGGACGCGCACGCCGCGCTGCTCCTGGCAAGAGAGCTCTTGCACTACCGCCCCGTCGACGACCTCTACGAGGACTGGCTCACCCGCATCACCATTCTCGTCAGCGCCGCGGGGGGCTCCCCCTTGCCGTCCCACTCGCTGCCTCGCCCACCATTCCGCACAGGAGGCGAGGATCATGAGGTGAGTCCACCACCTCCTCCCAAG
Organism: Triticum dicoccoides; assembly: GCF_002162155.2. Taxonomy (NCBI): domain Eukaryota; kingdom Viridiplantae; phylum Streptophyta; class Magnoliopsida; order Poales; family Poaceae; genus Triticum; species Triticum dicoccoides. The sequence continues at coordinate 434,085,637 of NC_041392.1, read as the reverse complement.
AAGGCGCCCTGGCTCCAAGGCGCGCAGCCCCAGGGCGGGACCCTCCGCGTCCGGCACCTGCGCAGCAAGAAAGGAGCTGCCAAGAGATCCCTTGTCCCCAAGAAGGTGCTCGCGCGCTTCCAGCGCCGGCACGCCAAGATCGCGTCCCTGCACCTCCACGCCAAGACCCCGCGCTACCTCCAAGCGGCGGCGCGCGGTAATCCCCAGGAACAAGCCCAGCACCAGCAAAAGGCGTCGGTGGCCACAGCAGGCTGTCGTGCCCTCACCCCCGAGCTACAGGGCGTCGCATGGCCAGGCAAGTTCAAGCCTGACCTGCCCCCTCGCTACGATGGCACGACGGACCCCGTGGAGTTCCTACAGCTCTACGAGCTATGCATCGAAGCCGGCAATGGAGACAAAAGGGTCATGGCGAACTGGTTTCCCATGGCACTCAAGGACGGGGCCCGCACCTGGCTTTTGAACCTGGCTCCTGGCACGATCTCCTCCTGGGACGAGATGCGCACTCACTTCATCGCCAACTTCCATGGCACTCGCGACTGGCCCTCGGCCGTGAGCGATCTGCGCCGCATCAAGCAGCAGCAAGGGGAAACCCTGCAGAAATACATCCAGCGCTTCAACAACGCTCGCCTCAAGATCCCCAAGGTGACTGAAGAAGCCATCATCTCGGCCTTCTCCCATGGCGTACGCGACATCAAGGTGAAGGAGGAGCTAGCAATCCATGAAGACCTATGCACATCCCTGGAGCTGTTCAACTTGGCGACCAAGTGCGCCAGGGCTGAGGAAGGGTACCTTTCCCTCCTCGAACTCCCGGCTGCCAACCCAGAAGAGAAGAAGCCCAAGGCCAAGGACATTGAGGGAGTCCTGGATTAGGGGGTGTTCGGATAGCCGAACTATACCTTCAGGCGGACTCCTGGACTATGAAGATACAAGATTGAAGACTCCGTCCCATGTCCGGAAGGGACTTTCCTTGGCGTGGAAGGCAAGCTTGGCGATATGGATGTTCAGATGTCCTACCATTGTAACCGACTCTATGTAACCCTAGCCCTATCCAGTGTCTATATAAACCGGAGGGTTTTAGTCCGTAGGACAACATACACATCAACAATCATACCATACGCTAGCTTCTAGGGTTTAGCCTCTCTGATCTCGTGGTAGATCTACTCTTGTACTACTCATATCATCAATATTAATCAAGCAGGACGTAGGGTTTTACCTCCATCGAGAGGGCCCGAACCTGGGTAAAACTCCGTGTCCCTTGCCTCCTGTTACCATCCGGCCTAGACGCACAGTTCGGGACCCCCTACCCGATATCCGCCAGTTTTGACACCGACATTGGTGCTTTCATTGAGAGTTCCTCTGTGCCCTCGCCGTCAGGCCCGATAGCTCCTACGATCATCAATGGCGATGCAGTCCAGGGTGAGACCTTCCTCCCCGGACAAATCTTCGACTTTGGTGGCTTCGCACTGCGGGCCAATTCACTTGGCCATCTAGAGCAGATCGAAAGCTACTCCCCTAGCCGTCAGGTCAGATTTGGAAGTTTAAACTACACGGCTGATCCGCGAGGACTTGATCTTCGACGGATTCGAACCACTATCGAGCGCACCGCACTGTCACGAAGGGCATGACCTAGCTCTGCCGCCGAACAGTGCCCTGGAGGCCGCACCCGCATCGGCTCCGACCCTTAGTTCGGAGCCGACTGCGCCGATCGAGGATGGGCGGTTGGACGCCACCTCGAGGGCTGCGATCCAAACGGCGATTGAGCCGAACACCAGCCCCGTACTCTGCGAGGCTCGTGACTCCAAGGAGTCGGACTCCTCTCCGGACTCCGAACCCTCCACGCCCCTGCCAGTCGAATCCGATTGGGCGCCGATCATGGAGTTCACTGCCGCAGACATCTTTCAGCACTCGCCTTTCGGCGATATCCTGAAGTCGCTGAAGTATCTCTCTTTATCAGGAGAGCCCTGGCCGGACTACGGTCAGCAAGGTTGGGGTACGGATGATGAGGAAATTCAAAACCCACCCACCACCCACTTCATAGCCACTGTCGACGACTTATCCGACATGCTCGACTTCGACATTGACGGTATGGACGCCGATGAAGGAGACGATGAAGAACCAGCACCTATTGAGCCCTGCAACGCCACCTCGTCATACGACGTATACATGGTGGACACACCAAAAGATGACGACGAAGAGCAGAAGGACACACCGAAGGATTGTTCCCTCGAAAAGCAGTCAAAGCGGCGACGCAAGCGTCGCCCCAAATCCCGCCTCGACAGAAATAGCGATCACACAGACCCAGCGCTGGAGCAGGGAGAACCGCTGCCAGACAACGGCAATCCGGATAATCAAACCAAACAAATAAACCCTATCAAGGATAATGGTCCGGATGACATAACGCCGGACAGGCACCCGGAGCAGCAGAACGCCCGTAAAAGGCTTGTTGCCACCGCGAGGAGCCTCAAAAAGCATAAGCGAAGTCTCAAGGCCTCGCAAGACACACTCCAATTCAGATGGAGCAAAATACTCAACACTGCAGCAAGGTACAGCGACAATCGCCCCTCCAAGAGCTACCCAAAGCGGAAGCTGCTACCCGAATTCGATGAGGAGGCCGCAGACCTCCCACAACCAAATATCAAAGCAGCCACCTGGTCGGATAGACGACCCCTCTACCAACACAGAGCGGCATACAACGCCACTCACAATACAACATGCGACCTAGGTGAGGGTTCGCACCCAAAGGACGGCGCAACAAGATCCATCTATGGACCGCGCAAGCGCCCCCCCCCAGCATACAATGCAACACAACAAATATCTGAACAACACGGTACACCCAGCTACAGGGGTGCCGCACACCCTCTATGTTTCACCGACGAGGTGCTGGACCATGAATTTCCAGAGGGATTCAAACCCGTAAACATAGAGGCATACGACGGAACAACAGACCCCGGGGTTTGGATTGAGGACTATATCCTTCATATCCATATGGCTCGAGGAGATGATCTCCACGCCATCAAATATTTACCCCTCAAGCTCAAAGGGCCAGCTCGTCACTGGCTCAAAGGCCTCCCCGAAAGCTCCATTGGAAGTTGGGAAGAGCTCGAAGACGCCTTTCGGGCAAATTTTCAAGGGACTTATGTCCGACCTCCGGATGCGGATGATCTGAGTCACATAACTCAGCAGCACGGAGAGTCAGCCCGAAAGCTTTGGAATAGGTTTCTTACTAAAAAGAACCAGATTGTCGACTGTCCGGACGCCGAAGCCTTAGCGACTTTCAAGCATAGCGTCCGTGACGAATGGCTCGCCAAACACCTTAGTCAAAATAAGCCGAGACCGATGGCCGCATTAACAAACCTCATGACCCGCTTTTGCGCGAGTGAGGACAGCTGGCTAGCCAGATGCAGCACCAGCGACCCCAGTACATCAGAAGTTAGAGATGGAAACGGGAAATCACGGCGCAACAGCAATAACAAATGCCGGAATAAAGAAGACATCACGAAGGGCACGGTAGTAAATGCCGGATTCAAAAGCTCTTGGCCAGGTCAAAAGCCGCCCACTAAAGGCACCAGGGTGAACTGTCCAGCCTCAACAAAATTTTGGACCAAGTATGTCAGATCCACAGTACCCCGGGTAAACCTGCTAATCATACCCACAGAGAATGTTGGGTCTTCAAGCAGTTCGGCAAGCTCAACGCCGTACACAAGAGGGAGGACACACCAAGTGAAGATGAGGACGAGCCCCCCAAGCAATACACGGGGGAACAAAAGAAATTCCCACCAGAAGTCAAAACAGTAAACGTACTACACATGATCAAGGGAAAAAACAATACGGCACCCCCAGGAAAATATACCCAAGTGTCACCTCAAAGTCCTGCTAATGGTCGTCCCAACCGATCACTTTCGACCATCGTGATTACTCAGCAAGTATCCGACACGCAGGATGGGCTGCCTTGGTATTAGACCCAGTAATCGGCGGATATCACTTCACACGAGTCTTGATGGACGGCGGCAGCAGCCTAAACCTAATATACCAGGATACAATCCGCGGGATGGGGTTAGACCCAACACAAATTCTCCATAGCAATACGACCTTTAAAGGAGTAACGCAGGCCCAGGGGATCATTGTACGGGCTCCCTCCTACTACAAGTTATATTCGGCTCCCCCGATAACTTCCGTCGTGAGCATTTAACTTTCCACATCGCTCCGTTTCAAAGTGGCTATCAAGCACTGCTAGGACGCGAAGCTTTTGCTCGCTTTAATGCAATACCACACTATGCCTCCCTCACACTCAAGATGCCCAGTCCACGTGGCATCATTACAGTGCATGGAGACATCAAGTGTTCTCTACGCGCCGAAGAGAGTGAGGCTGCCTTGGTAGCCGAACATTAAAGACGTCCGGACCAGCGATCGAGTCCGGCGCCGCTATTTACACCGATAAGTGATCACACCCCTACTCGTCAATACAAGGGGCTCAACGCGCGCAGACAAGTGACAATTTCTTATCATCTTCAATTATACATGGTTTCTTTAAAAACTATCTTTTTGCATGACAACTCTTTCACTTAACTTCCTCTCTTTTACACACGATCATCATTCTACACCCATCCAGGATACGGCACAACGGAGACACAGGTGCAGACGTGCAGCAGGGACCCACTCAAAGGATTCTTTTTAGATTAAGACCCTGCGTAAACCTTTTTTATTGTCTCTTGTTGATACATATCCACCGTTGTGAAGGATGCTGACGTCTTGGCATGTGGCCACGCCAGAACAATGCACGTACCTGGACACAAGGGGCTTCTTACAAAGGCCATTATTCAGGCCCGGTTTATACCACAAAGACCTAATACCTTAGGGAGTGTTCGGCGTCGCGAGTTTGGCCCTATATGCATCAGCTCTGAATCATTGTCTTTGGTCAAATGTTGGGTTTGCCCGGCTCCTGTGTTTTGGTGCCTTACGTTCCGCTTTACCGGCTAAGGTAGCACCAGGAGAACTACTGCGATTGTGCCATGGTTCATCCGGACGAGCACCTCAGTAGAGAAAGCCGAAAACTGACTGTCATGATATAGCGTGAGACTGGTCAACCACTCGATGACCTGTGGGAATGTTAGAATTCCTCCGCCTTAACGAAGGCCGTTTTCCGCCAGGCATATACGCACCCCGAGATCGGTAGAGTGCGGAGCCACCAGGGGCTATCTAGTAGCCCCACTGTCAAACTCCTATGGCTAAGTGAAAGTGTTAAAGCATTATAGTCTGGTTGCCTCGCTCGCTCCGCTATCACCTCCTTAATAGGACCAAGACATTGGGTTAAGTGTGAACGCGTGTTTTTGCTAGCACCTCCGCATTATATGCGTGGGGGTTGAATCCGACGACTGCAATCTTTCAGGTTATACACACGTATACAAAAACGGCCGCTCAGGAGGCATCATATTACTTTCAGGAAAAGGTATAAAAATAGCCTTATAAAACTCTATAAAAGCATTTCGCTTACAATGAGATTACATATCACTCAAACATAATATTGTTTGAGCATTGGGTCTCTACCAAACGGGCACCCTCAAGAACTTCTTCAAAGTAGTGCTCAGCAGCCTTTCGACCTATGGCCGAATCCCGTGCTGCAACATTGGTAGCATCCATCTCCGCCCAGTATGCCTTGACACGGGCAAAGGCCATCCGTGCGCCCTCTATGCACGCCGACCTCTTCATCGCATCAATGCGCGACATCACATTGAGTAACTGCTGCACCAAGCTGAAATAGCTGTTCGGTTTTGACCCTTCCGACCATAACTGATCCACAACAGACCTCATAGAGAGTCCGGACAACCTATTTAGTTTGGCCCATTCGGCTAATTGGTCAGTCAATGAAAATGGATGCTCGGGAGTATGGAATTGTCTCCAAAACAGCTGGTCCACTCCATGGTCCGTCTGACACTGGAAGTACTTCGCCGCATCGGCAGCGCTCGCCGCCAAATCCATGTACACATCCTCCGAGCTCCACAGCTGATCCAGGGGGGCATACCATGGATCTCCGAACTTCCTCCGTAACATAAAGGATTTCCCAGCTACAATATCCTCGGCTTCCCGCAGCTCCTCCTTCTTTGCCCTCATTAGCAGAGCGGAGGTCCTTTCTTGTCGCAGCAGCCTTCTCAAGGTCCGATGCCTTCGCCTGGTTTTCGTTTTCAAGAACCCGGCAATGGTCGGCGGCGGCTTTTAATTCTATGGCCATCTTGGCCATCTTGTCTCGGCTCTCGCCATGTGTGGCCTTCTCGGCTTGCAACTCTTCGGCCGCCTTTAAAGCAGCCGCATTACCCAACCTCGCTTGTTTCTTGGCTCGGGCAAGTTCTGCCCGCAAGGCTTCAACATTGGCAGCCCCATCTGCAGTCACAACATATTAAAGATACTGGCATCATGCTACTCTTCCTATGTGACATTCACCAGATAATGACACTTACACTGTGCCTCGTCAAGCCTTTTGTTAACAAGCTCGATGTCGGCGTCTGCCGCATCCAACTGCCGTTCTAAATGGGCAAAGTCGCTAGTCCGGCTAGCCACCGGAGTTTCCATCACCTGCACATCGAGGCAGTGTGGTTATTACCTGGGAATATGATCCTCTGTTTGTCGTCGTTTCCGACGACAACCAGAGTCTCAGGGGCTACTATCTACACAGGGCACACCTAGTATGTGCAGGACTATCATACATTATTTTACGTACCTCAAACCCTGTCAGTTGACTCATAAAAGCTTTATGCAATCCGCTTTCGGCGGACGAGATTCTCTCCATCACCGTATTCATCAGCACACGATGTTCATCTGAGATGGCCCCTCGCCCCACCAACTCCCTCAGAACATCTGACCGCACACTAGACGGTGCTGGACTCGTTTGTCTGCTCTCTTCGGGAGCCGGACACTGGGAACTTTGGGGGTCGACAGGACTATCTTCTGGCCTCGCCGGACTCGGAGAGGCCCTCCGCGACGACACTTCAGGGTCGCCCGCTTCTGGAGCGGAGGAGTCCGGAGGGGCGTTTCGCTCTCCATCATCTCTGGAAGAAGATCCCCCGAAGACGAGCTCATTTGAGAGGGGCTAAGGCCCGAACTGCAAAGATACATGCATCGGTTATCTTCTCAGAAGAAAAGACGACATATCTGTACTATTAAGGTATTTTGGGTCACTTACGACTCGTGGGAGAATTGATCCCCTCACGGACTTTGTGCGGCAACGGAGCCCCCCGAGGTAGGACCCTCTGTGGGAGACTTCTTCCCTCGTTGGAAGTTTCGTCTTCCGAATCCCCGGGCGTAGTTCTTTTCCTCTTCTGGTCGTCGTCCTCCATGGAGACGCTCACTCCCTCGGCTAGAATGGGCAGCGTTGAGGGCCCGCGTCCGCCCGCATTACCATCCATAGTATTTTCGTTTAAAGGCTCCGGGCAGGGTGCGGTCTGGAGCATCTTCTCCAATACCGGATTTTCCAAACCCTCAGGGAGGGGGGCTGAACACCGAATCAACTTCGCCTTTGTTAGCCAGTCCTGGTCAAAAAGCGAACTCTCAGAAATAGCTTCGTAACAAAGGAGAGATAGTACGTTCGGCAGGAAGATGCCTTACCTGTTCGGCGGCATGGTTGCTACTCAGGCCCGCGTCCTCGGTGATTTCCAGACAATCCACTTGAGGTCCAAAGAACGACTTGTACATCTCCTCGAGCGTCAGGCCGAGGAAATTTTGGATGGTGCGCGGTCCCTCGGGATTAAACTCCCACAAGCGAAGAGGCCGACATTTGCAAGGCTGGACTTGGCGAACCAGCATAACTTGTGCTACCACAACCAAACTGAAATCTCCATTAAAGAGATCTTGAATGCGGCTCTGCAGTATAGGCACGTACTTGGTCGGACCCCAGCTCAATCCTCTGCTAATCCATGGCATCAGTTGTGGTGGAGGGCCCGGGCGGAAGACAGGGGTGGCCGCCCACTTGGCACTTCTAGGAGCCGTGATCTAGAACCACTCCTGTTGCCACAATTCAGACACCTCTGGAATGGAACCTTTGGGCCATGCAGCTCCCGTCATCTTGTGTATTGAGGCACCTCCACACTCCGCATGTTGCCCCTCGATCATCTTCGGTTTTACTTCAAAAGTCTTGAGCCATAGGCCAAAGTGAGGGGTAACCCGGAGGAAGGCCTCACACACAACAATAAATGTCGTGATATGAAGAAAGGAGTCCGGAGCTAGATCATGGAAATCTAGCCCGTAGTAAAACATCAAGCCCCTGACAAAAGGGTCCAATGCAAGGCCTAGACCTCAGAGGAAGTGGGAGACGAACACGACACTCTCGTTGGGTTCGGGGGAAGGGACGGCCTGCCCCCGGGGAGGCAGCCGATGCAGAATCTCAGCGGTCAGATATCTGGCCTCCTTCAACTTTTTGACGTCTTCTTCCGTGACGGAAGAAGGCACCCATCGACCTTGAAGGCTAGATCCGGACATGATTGAAGGTTCGGAACACCTGACCTGAACTTTGGGCGTTTGAGCATGAGGTGGGGGAAGGATTCGATTGAGCACGGGAGGGAAAAATAAAAAGCCTCGTCCCTTTATAAAGAGGGTGGATATCGAGCGTCCTCCCCGTGTCCGTTTGGACTTGCTTATGATCTAGGAGTCCTAGAAGCGGTTGGGTTACCCACGCCCGTATTGATGAGAATCCCGGAATAAGGGGACACGATCTCTGCTTTAACAAGACGTGCCAAGGAAACCGCCTCGCATAACGTGCTAAGATGGGACAGTAAAACGGTTCAAATAAAAGCTTGGCCGTGGTGTGATGTCGCACTACGGAATATGTCAGCAGATTAGATTTGTGTAAATATTATTCTCTCTATGGCAAAATGTGGAAACTTATTTTACAGAGCCGGACACTATCTTTGTGTTCAAAATCTTCTATGAAGTACTTGGAGGAGGAACCCGCATTGCAATGCCGAAGACAATCTGCGCGCCGGGCTCGTCGTCATTGAAGCCTGGTTCAGGGGCTACTGAGGGAGTCCTGGATTGGGGGTGTTTGGATAGCCGAACTATACCTTTAGCCGGACTCCTGGACTATGAAGATACAAGATTCAAGACTCTTTCCCGTGTCCGGAAGGGACTTTCCTTGGCGTGGAAGGCAAGCTTTGCGATACGGATGTTCAGATCTCCTACCATTGTAACCGACTCTATGTAACCCTAACCCTATTCGGTGTCTATATAAACCGGAGGGTTTTAGTCCGTAGGACAACATACACATCAACAATCATACCATAGGCTAGATTTTAGGGTTTAGCCTCTCTGATCTCGTGGTAGATCTACTCTTGTACTACCCATATCATCAATATTAATCAAGGAGGACGTAGGGTTTTACCTCCATCGAGAGGGCCCGAACCTGGGTAAAACTTCGTGTCCCTTGCCTCCTGTTACCATCCGGCCTAGACGCACAGTTCGGGAACCCCTACCCGAGATCCGCCGGTTTTGACACCGAGAGACGTGAAGCGCAAGGGGGCTGCCGTGCTAGCAGCGGAACTAGACACCAAGCGAGGCAGGGATCAGCCTGAGTCATCCAAGGGCAGCCGGTACTGCGTGTACCACGACCTCCACACCCACAGCACCAATGAATGTCAAGAGCTCAGGGCCGTGAGAGATGGATGTGTCGGCCGACGCCCCGAGCGCAAGACATGGGCTATGGCCGAGAAGGAGGAAGAGGTGGCGGACGATGGGAAGACCATGGCCCTCGCCAAGGGTGGCGTGACCGACCTCACGAGGATCGCTGGCAGGACCAGCCTCGCGAGGGAGGCTGGAGAGATCAGCCTCGTGAGGATTGCCCACGCGGCAACACAGGCCTTCCTCCTCTGCCGCCACCGCCAAGGAGGAACGAAGACTAACATCAAGATGAGGGGCTGGGGGCTTCCAGGAGCCGCGCGCAATCGCTTGCATCTTGGGTGGAGCACAGGCCCCAGCCTCATAGCGCATCTTCAACTAGTTTGCTCGCGAGGTGAATGCAGTCCTCCCCAAGCTTGAGACCACGCGCCCTCTTAGGTGGTCTGCGTGCACTATCATGTTCAGCTCAGCGGATCAGCTCATGTGCGCGACAACGGTCGGAGTCCTCCCGATGCTTTGCTCCCCAGTTATCAGCAACGTGCAGGTCACCAGGACCCTAATTGACGGCGGAGCAGGACTCAGCGTCCTGTCCGTCGAGACGTTCGACAATCTCCAAGTGCCGTACGATCAGCTTCATCCGACCAAGCCCTTCTCAGGAGTCGCTGATGGTTCCACTGTTCCAATAGGGCAGGTTCGCCTTCCAGTCACCTTCGGGCAGTGCAACAACTACCGCACTGAGCTCATCGGCTTCGACGTTGCCCACATCCGTCTTCCATACAACGCCATCCTCGGGAACCCAATCCTGGCCAAGTTCATGGCAGTGACTCACCATGGATACAATGTCCTCAAGATGCCAGGAAGAGGTGGAGTCATCACCGTACCCCTGTGAAGAAAGGGATGCAGTGTGTTCACTTGAGCACGCGTTCCAAGCCACAACAATCAAAGACCCGGACCACAGAAACGGAAGACTTCCCGAGGCGACCCTTAAGAAGAAGAAGGTTTCGCCTGGCCCAAGCCATAAGGAGGCAGGTGCCTCTGGAGGTGTTGCATCAGGATCTGTGCCCACTCGGGGAGCGCCACCCTCTCTCGCATAGGAAGGCGCGCCTAGTGCCCTCCTCAGGCAGGCCTCGGGGGCTCTTTCTTGGAGAGCCACCGACTTTGCCAAGGTCACGAGGGAGGCACTCGGGCACCACTTGGAGGGGTGCTTCCAGACACGTTTCCCTCAGGAAGGTACAAGGCAAGGAAGACCAAACCCTCAAGAGTTCATCGCAAGAAACACCCAGGAGCTACAGGAATCGAAAGTCATTTGCGGCAGCCGCCGCTTGCCCGCCGTAGCCCCACATCCAGGCGAGGATGGTGGGCTGCGCATCTGCATCGACGTGCCAGGGCTCAACCGAGCCGTGTCTCAGGAGCGCCTCTGGCCTTCCCGCGTGGGGCGTTGCGAGGGTCCACCTCACAGCTACGCTCGCATGCCTTTCGGCCTGCCGAACGCGGTCGCCGCTCATCAGCGCCTGCTGAGGAGCATTCTGGAGGCTCAGGAGGTCAGGCATTGTGCGGTTCTGGCGGAGATGGAGATGGCCCTCGGAAACCCACCTATGCCCCCGGAGCCTCCCAAGACTCCTGGGCCTGGGGGCTCGTGAGGGTCGACGTCATCATCGCACATCGCCCACTTCTTCAGCATCACTTCGTCTTCAACGGCACCAGGTGACATCTTTCTAAGTTCCGTTTTTAGCTGGGAGCGCCCACAGGGCCGCATCATTCCCAAGTCGCGTGGGTCCATCCCTGCGGCATGTATCCGTTTTGCTTATGCTCTTTACTTACCTTGTTGGGGGCGCCCCTCGGGCTGCATCATCCCCGAGCTACTCGAGCCTGGCCCAGCGGCGTTTGCTTTTCTCGCGTCTATTTAAAATGAATTTGCTCTTTCGCGCTTAATTGTCACCTGCTGCTCATCGCGGACTTCTCCGCTTTCATCCAAATCGCTTGCACGTTAAAATGGGGTACCTGAGAATCGCGACTCATGGGCTCCTACTGGCTCTCCAGCCCTCACCCCCTGGCCTTGACCCACGGCATCACGACCTGTCATACCAGCGGCGGTTGAGCTAGCTCGAGGGCCGGGACCTGAGGACGTAGAGCATTTGCATTCTAACCACCCTGCAGGAACACACCATTGATAAAGGCCTAGAGCCAGGCGCAACCCGCCTCGAGGTAGGGCCTCGTTAGTCCCGCGCTGGCTCACGAGTGCCCAGATACACCTCTCCTAGCCCTACCGTGCTGGCCACGTGTCAGGGCGGGGCTGTACACGCCCCGGGGGCTCCTCCCGGGGGGGAGCCCCCTCCCATGTACCAGTGGAAGCACCATGCTCCGCACTGGCTGACGACACTGTCGAGGAGCGGCTACGCCCGTACACATACGGAAGCGCTATGCTCCGCGCTGGTGATAAACAACTGAGGGCAGCCTACGGCTGTACCAACCTCAGGGAGCCCAGAGCTCAGTGTTCGGCACCATCGCAACGCCTCCCCTCGGGACCGCCACGCGAGGGGGCTGGACATGGGGGCTACTCCCGGGCCTTGCCCGAGCACACGCCACCCAGCCAGGTCCCTCGGACCTGGTCGTCACGCGCCCCTCCCCGAGCGGAGCCAAGGTTTGGAAACCCGTTTGAACATCAAGGGGGACTCTTGAGCATCGCGACTCAGGAGCCTAACTTGCCCCATAGCCCCTCACTCCTTAGTCCCGTCCTGGTTTCCGGTCGGGGCTAACGCTGGGTGAGGTATGCGCGGGGCCGGGCCCTGCCGACGCAGAACGACCAATCCACTCCTCGTTCCCCCTTTCCTACTTGTTTCTTGTGCGTCAAGGGGGACTCCTGAGCATCGCGACTCAGGAGCCTAACTTGCCACGTAGCCGCTCACTCCTTAGTCCCGTCCTGGTTTTCGGTCGGGGCTAACGCTGGGTGAGGTATGCGCGGGGCCGGGCCCTACCGACGTAGAGCGTGAGCAAGTAGGGGAGAAAAATGCAAATTCTAGGAAATTCAAAGCAAATATTACAAGCCATAGATTGTTTCACGATGTCAAACACAAGTTTAAACGCCTCCGCGAGGCATGGTGCATGTTGCAGGAATAAAAACAGGACAAAAGCCGTGAAGGGATCACTCTCCAGTGGCGCTGCCGCCTGTGGTGGAGTCACGCTGGACGAATCCTCCTCTCGGGGCCGCGGAGCTGGCGGCACCGCGCCCGGGCAAGATGCTGAAGGCGCGGAACCTCCCCAGCAAAGCTTCGGCTCGTCCTTTCATGGCCTCAGCGGCAGCGGCGGCAAGGTCGCCGCTCACAGGTTCCAGCAGGCTGCCGAAGTCGACGTCGGGGTCGCGCAGGTAGACGTGGCTAAGGACATGCGTCAGTGCCGCAGAAGACAGAGCACGCGCCTCAGCCTCGATCGTGGGGCCAAGGCCGTCTACGACATCTTCAAGCGCACGGACCAGGAAGGGAAGCAGCTTGGCGGGGCCGTCCTTCGCACCGGCCAACGGATCCTCCAAGCCGCTCTCATAAAGTGCCTTCAGCGCGGCACGAGCCTTCTTCTCCATCTTCGCGAAGGCCACCCGATCCTCCGCCAGGACCTTTGCCTTGGCGTCTAGCTCGGTCCTCTCCGCTTACAGTGACCGCTCCAGCGTCTCCAATCGGCCGTGGCGGTCATCAAGCTTGACGTTCCGGTCCTTGACGGCAGCCTCCCGAGCCTTCATCTCCTTCTCCTTCTCCTGGCGGCCGTGGACCTCCTTGGCGAGCTTGTCTCGCAGGCCTTGGAGCTCGGTCTCTAGTGCCTCGCAGCGAGCCTTGGCAGCCGCAGCGTCGCCCAGGGCAGCATCGCAAGCGGCCTTGGCTTGGTTGACGGCCTGCTTCTCCTCATCGGAGGCCGACACGGCCTGGCTCAGCGCTGCTCGGACGGAGGCAGCGGAACAGGCCCAGCCAGAAGCTAGCTCCAGGCGCCTGGACACTAGGCGAGGGTCCGCGCTCAGAAGATCCTCCCGCAGCTGGCTCAGTTCGCTGGCGACCTGGTCCAGGATGGCGGTAGAGGGGACAAAAGAAGCGGGAACTGTTGGAGCAAGCGAAGAGGATGACAGCGTGATCACGGCTTGGCAGGAAGGAACCCCCTGGGCCTTGGCTGCCCCGGCTGCAGCATCGAGCACAGTCGACTCCAGGGTCAGCGGGGCCACGGGGGCTGACTCCTCGCCGAGGCGTCCCAGTCGGCCTCGCGAGGACGACCGGGCAGGGGAGGCGCGAGCCTCACCGTCTTCCTCCCCAGCGGACGAAGGCGCCGCCCCGGTACATGGACTCGCCTCAAGCTGGGCCGAAGAAGCCCCTCTCAACCTCTTCGCCATAGGCGCCAGCCTGAAAAAGAATATGGACGTCAAGCCTCGGCGGCAGAAACCAAGAAAAGCACGAATCAAGCACTTACTGGTCGTCGCTCGCGAACTCAAGCAACCTCCGGCCAAACTTGAAACCCGAGAGCCTGTAGCTGGTGTCAGCCTCGGAAGGCCCGGAAGCAGAGGGCACGTCAGGAGGGCTGGAGCTGGCCCCAGACCGCCCAGGGACCAGAGCAGACCCTGGGGGAACCAGCCCCGACCTGCTCTTCCTTGTGACCAAGGGAGAGTCCTCCCCTCCTCGCCTGGAACCGGACTCGTCGTCGTCCGGCATGGAGCGGAGGGCCTGGGACCTGCGCCGAGGGAAAGACTCCCTCGACTCCTCACCAGTCGCCTCAGAGTCAGACTCTTCCTACCCCACCTCTTCTTCCCCCTCACTCCCGCTGGAGATGTCGGAGGACACGTTCACCATCGCCAACGCCACAAGACCCTCGGGAGCTTCCGCGGGTACCAGCCCCTCACCATTGAAGGTGGGCATGGCGTTCACCACCTGCTCCCAGTCGTCACGGAAGAACAGGGGGACGGGGGCACCCACCGGCTTCGCCACGTCTCCCCCAACCAAGAATGGAGGGCCGCGACCAGATTCTTGTCGGTCAGGGCCTCAGAGCTTAGGCGCAAGGCGGCGGCCGCTTCCCCAAGCCTCCACAACGGGAGCGAGTGCTCCTGGAGTGGAGCCACCCGATGCTCCAAGAACTCCCTCAGGAGCGTGGCCTCGGTCAGCTTCGCCGCCCCCAAGTTGCTTGGCCTCAGGTCCGCGTTCATCCTCTTCAGCACCGCCTTCACACGGGGGTCGACGAGCTCCACACGGGACCACGCGTCGATAGCCTTGGGCTGCCCCATAGGCAACACCAGACGGGGGTGAAGGCGCCGGATGTCCAGCATGACCCACTTGCTCCGGAAGCCTTCGATTCTCTTCCCAGACTTCGAGATAGCATTGGAATTGGAGCATGCGATGAAGCTCGCACATGCGGAGATATGGCCACCAGAAACCCGGAGGAAAAAATAGTGACGCAACATGGCCATCAAGGGCTGTACCCCGACGTGAGCCTCACAGTAGTAAGCAAAAATCGCCAGGAGAAGAACAGAGTTGGGATGGAGATGCAGAGCCTGCAAGTTGTACTGGCGGAGAATAGCAAAGAAGAACTCAGAGAAAGGAGGCACCAGACCGGCGACGATGGCGCTCACAAAGAGCGGATAGAAGGTGCTCCCCTTGCCTTCAGGCTGGTCGGAGCCGGCCTTGAGCAAAGTCGCCCCCTTGCTGCCCTGCGCCACCGTCATCAGGCGCGTGAGGGCAAGGTTCTTCTCCGGCAGGTTTGGGGAATCCAGAGTCGGCGAGTACCAGGCCTCGTTCGGGGACTTGCGAGGCGCCATGGTGTGCCGGATGAGGAGGATTGAGACAGATCTGGAGGATTTCGGGAGCAAGAAGGAGGAGAGCGAGAAAGGGGATCTGGGGCGAGGCGAACGAGAACAAAGCAGGTAAGTCTGGCCCGGGCACCTCTTTTGTCAGATGGGCGGTTGCCGAGGCGTCGTGGGGAAGCGCAGGCGCCCACGTCCAATCAATCGCCACGCGGTGCCAAAGGCCGCAGGTTGTTGGGGCCCATGGCGCTTCGCGCTTGCCCCTTCGCTTCCCTGCCAGGCCAAGCCCGGGCGCGCCTTGGGCCCGGGGGCTACTGTCGGCGTTCTGGGAATGGGGGTCCCCAGACTTGCCTGCCTGCGGCGTGGCTCAAGTGGGGGCCCAGCGCGGCCCATCTTCATTAGCTCAAGCTCAATACCCTTGCGAGGGGCCAAGCCTCGTAGGGCGGACCACAGAAAGCTTCCTCAGAGGCAGCCTCATTAGGCAGGTTCGCGAGGAGGCGGAGAGATCAAGGTAGGGGTACCTTGCGAGGATCCTGTGACGCAAGCCATGACGATCGAGACCAGGCGGGCGCCAGGTGGGCGCCGGCCTGCGCAGTGTCCTTGTTTCCCCTTTAGTGCAAAGGGGGCAAGCACAGGCCAAGGCATCGGGCAAAGGTTGCCATTCCGGTGCAACAAGACCAAGACCAGCAGAGCGGCAGGACGGAGGTCTCCGTGGAGCCCAAGATGGCGTCATCACCAGTGCTTTTGGCAGCCGAAGACCACCTTTGATCAGGATAACTTGTACTAGATGTTCCCCTTCAAAATGGCCAATTGTTGGTGCCCTTCCCGGTCATTATTTGGGGAGAGGCCCAGGGCCTCTATAAATAGAGCTAGCCACCACATAGTGGGGGGGACATCCAGAGATCGGACAGAAGGGAGAAGAGATGGACACACCTAGACATCTAGAGATCTGATAGAGCCCTAGCAGAGGGAGAGAGGCGACTGAACTCACCCAAGCACTTCATCGCACCAGCTCAAGAACACCTCTCGCAAGGCTGTTCTTCCCTTGTACTGTTCATCATCAGCCCCTGAGGCAATCCACCACACCACACACTGGAGTAGGGTATTACAACACAACGGTGGCCCGAACTAGTATAAACCTCGTGTCCCTTGTGTTGTTCGACGTTTCCAGCTTAGATCACGCGAGGAGATTGGACGTAGATCGGTAGGGGAGAGATCTTCATGCGCACCCCAGTGTTCGAACCTCAAGGGTCTACCGGAACCCGAAATCCGACACACTTCGACTAGGTGGGTCCTAGCTGTCAGCCTCACAGCCTAAAGTCCACTCCCGATGGCTCTTGTTCGTTGACCTCATTGACCACAAGGCGCCGAGAGTATCAAGGCGGTGGATGACGACGAGGCCTAGGAAGGGAATGATGAGGAGCCAGAGAAGACAAGGAGGGTCGATGCCGGCGTGGAGGGGAGTACAAGGGGTCACTTGTTTGGCTGCGGTGTAAGTCCTCCATCGCTGGAGAATAACCGGGGGTGTGGGTGAGTAGAGGGAAGGTCTGTCCAGTCGTAGTACGGTTGGTCCATGAGGCCTGCGCGTCAGCACAGCCGGCGACGAGAGGCTGGAGTAGGCGGTACGGTGGGCCTGGTTTGGGCGGCTGGAGCAAGAAGACCAGCGGTTGAAGATGCAGCACGGCCGTTGATTTAACATCCAATGATTAGTGCAGCTTGAATCATTTTGACTAAGTTGAAAAAGCCCGTACGCGTCAACTTAGTTGGCCCACAAGTCAGCCTCCAAATCTGGTGGGTCCGAGCAAGCAGGTGGAATCATTTTTTTTCTCATAATAAGGTGGAACTTCCTTGCGTGCGAAGATGTTTTCTGGGTTTTTTAATTTCTTCTTTTGTAAGTTAGAATAAAAAGAAAACGATTTAGCATATTTGGTACAATCTATATTTTTGCGAAATGGATCGTAATAAAGCTGGTGGGTCCTAGCTGTCAGGGAGAGGTAACTTTTTCCACATAATAAAGGAAACACTTCCCTGCGTGCGAAGATGTAGCTGGTGGCTCAAACCTGTCAGAGGATAAATCATTTGTTTTCGCATAATAAGGAGGGACTTGCTCGCGTGCGGCCATGGGTCATGCGGATCCCTACTGTCAGCCACTCCACGTTCATGCCTCTTCCAATGGTTGTCATTTGTTGACAAAGTTGACCATGCCGCGCTAAGAGAACCAATGCAGTGGATGATGGCAAGGCCTATGAAGGGAACGACCTGGAGCCGGTGAAGACACAGCAGTGGATGCCCACGCGGAGGGGAGTACGAGGGTTCACTAGTTCGGGTGCGGTGTGAGGCTGTTGTCACCGGAGAATAATAGGAGGTGTTGGTGAGTAGAGGAATGGCCTGGACGGCGATGGGAGTAGGGTGGGCCGGTGAGGCCTGCATGGTAGCACTGCCGAATATGGGAGTCGATAGCAGGCGGTACTGCCGACGGTGGTTTGGGCGGCTGAAGCATGAATATCCGAGATTGAAGAAGCATCACAACCGTTAGATGGACATCCAACGACCACTACTAATAGAATCGTGTGTTGACTATAAGTTGACAAAGCCTTGCGTACGCGTCAACTTCGTAGGCCCACAAGTGACCATCATAACTGTGGCAGAGAACATATAGCCCATTTGTGATTTGTTATAATGTACAACCCATTTTTTTATTTCTATGGAATTTACTCAGCCAATTTACTGTTTGTTAAAATTACACCCATTTTCTAGCGAGGACTTCGTTAATAATTTCAGCCAATCACTCAAAAAAATCAATAAAATTTCCAACATTTTGATGGGATCCGAAATATTTTTTAACCCGAAATTTAGAGTTAGATTAAATATAATTTCAACATAAAGTTGTATTAGGTAAAAATCCAACGAAATTTTGCACGCGCAACAAGTAATGAATTTTAAAAATGTACCTTTTTAGAAGAATTAAAAAATGTAGCCTTTTGGTGCATTTTTTATATTTACAGCCAATTTTTTTAATTACAGCCCATTTATTATTTCTTAAAGCCCATTTTCTTGTCAAGTCTAATGCGGCCCGAAGAATAACAAGTTGACCTAGGTTGGGTATTCCGCAAAAAAAGAATAGCTGGGCTAGCCATTTTCAAATTTAAATATTAATATCGGGGCTGGATATTTGGTCGACATAAAATAATAACCTGGGCCAGACGGGCCACAGCCCACCCAGTTGATACCCTGCTCCTCCGAACAACAACAAAAATATTTCTCAATAGAAACTCTGCTCACACCTCAAAAACACAAATACTGCTCGAGCAGCTGGGTCCCAGCTATCGGCCACTCCTTGTGCAGTTCTCTCATTTATTGACTATATAGGTTGACAATGGTGTGGAACCGTGATGTCAGGTAACCGAGAGGAAGGAAAAAATATTTATACTTGTATATATACTAATAAGGAGGCACTTGCGTACACGCGGCTATGCCCTGGTGGGATCCACTGTAATCCTCTCCAATTAAAGTCATGTCCTCATTCCTCATGTTCATTGACCATATTCACAACGCAAGACGGTGACACCACGGTGAGCGCAACAACTCGAAGGACGACGGAGAGGGCCCCGCGGGCCCTACGGATGGTCTGATACAGCGCCCGCTGCTCATTCAGGAAGCCATGATCATAGGGCCACATGTCCACGACGGCATTGTCGTTCGCTTGTTCGCCGATGATTCATCCGTCCGCGAGCCGGTGCTCGTTGAGGAGATGGAGGTTGCAGCACAGGTCCTCCTGCATTGGTAGCTCTTCCGCCATTAGGGCATCGAAGTGCAGCCGCACCTGCTCTATGGTGAACATGGCATGACCCGGCTTGGACGGTGGTGCCGGGTCCTGGTCGAAAACCACGTCCATCGTCTGATTGTCATCGCTCAGCTCGGCGAGCTCACTCACGAGCCAGCATGTTTGGCTGCTGGACCGGACCAATTTATATGCACTGGAGCATGTGCATGTAGTTCAAATTCGAATTATGCACATACATGCATTGAAAACTCAGTTAATGCATAAAAATGTCCAAAAGAACCCCAAAAAATCACAAAAATTGACACAACACTCCTGTTGTTCTATGTTGACACGAGAAATTTTTTGGAAGCAATAAGAGGCAGTGGATATCGTTTCGTCCCCAAAGGTGGGACGTTCCCACCGAAACCATGATGCTTGTTGTGAGAAGCTCTGGTTTGTGAGAAGCATATACTCAAACCTGCCCCAAGCGGGACAATAATTTTACCACGGCATGCTGATGATGCTCCATGAAAGCATGCCCAAGTTTCATGGATTTCAGACGAGTTTTGGATTTACTAGAATTTAAAATCAAGGCATCTCAATGTTTTGCCGGCGATCAACGGTGCCCTGGTGTTTGAAATTCATTCCCATTTCTTGCATGGCACCTAAGCATGCACCCAAGGACACAGATTTGATTTTTCAACCAATTTATATGCAATGGAGCATGTGCATGTAGTTCAAATTTGAATTATGCACATAAATGCATTGAAAACTCAGTTAATGCTTAAAATGTCCAAATGAACCCCGAAAAATCCCCAAAATTGACACAACACTCCTGTTGTTCTATGTTGACATGAGAAATTTTTTGAAAGCAATAAGAGGCAATGGATATCGTTTCGTCCCCAAAGGTGGGACGTTCCCTACCGAAACCATCATGCTTGTTGTGAGAAGCTCTGGTTTGTGAGAAGCATATACCCGAACCTGGCCCAAATGGGACACATTTTTTAACATGGCAAGTTGATGCCGCTCCATGATAGCATGCCAAGTTTCATGAATTTCAGACGAGTTTTGGATTTACTAGAATTTAAAAACGAGGCATCTCCATGTTTTGTCGGCAATCAACGGTGACCTGGTGTTTGAAATTCATTACCATTTGTTGCATGGGACCTAAGCATGCACCCAAGGACACAAATTCAATTTTTCAACCAATTTATATGCACTGGAGCATGTCCATGTAGTTCAAATTTGAATTATGCACATAAATGCATTGAAAACGCAGTTAATGCATAAAAATGTCCAAACGAACCCCGAAAATCCCAAAAATTGTCACAACACTCATGTTGTTCTATGTTGACACAAGAATTTCTTTGAAAGCAATAAGAGGCAATGGATATTGTCCCGTCACCAAAGGTGGTACGTTCCCTATCGAATCCATCATGCTTGTTGTGAGAAGCTCTGGTTTGTGAGAAGCTTATAATCGAACCTGCCCCAAATGGGACAAATTTTTCACTATGGCAGGTTCATGCCGCTCCATGATAGCATGCCAAGTTTCATGAATTTCAGACGAGTTTTGGATTTACTAGAATTTAAAAACCAGGCATCTCAACGTTTTGCCGGCAATCAACAGTGCCATGGTGTTTGAATTTCATTCCAATCTCTTGCATGGGACCTAGAAATTCACCCAAGGACACACATGTGATTTTTCAACCAACTTTGGTGCATTATACACATAAAATACCAAGAAAACCTAGTTAATGCATAAAAATGTCCAAACGAACCCCGAAAAATCCCAAAAATTGATACAACACTCTTGTTGTTCTATGTTGACACGAGAAATTTTTTGAAAGCAATAAGAGGCAATGGATATTGTTTCATCCCCAAAGGTGGGACGTTCCCTACCGAAACCATCATGCTTGTTGTGAGAAGCTCTGGTTTGTGAGAAGCATATACCCGAACCTGCCCCAAATGGGAAACTTTTTTTAACACGGCATGTTGATGCCGCTCCATGATAGCATGCCAAGTTTCATGAATTTCAGACGAGTTTTGGATCTACTAGAATTTTAAAACCAGGCATCTCAATGTTTTGCTGGCAATCAACAGTGCCCTGGTGTTTCAAATTCACTCCCATGTCTTGCATGGGACCTAGAAATTCACCCAAGGACACACATGTGATTTTTCAACCAACTTTAGTGCATTGGAGCATGTGCTTGTAGTCCAAATTTGAATTATGCACACAAGATGCCTAGAAAACCCAGTTAATGTAGAAAAAGGCTAAACGAACCCCGAAAAATTCATTCCCATTTCTTCCATGGGACCTAAGCATGCATTGAAGGACAGAGATTTGATTTTTCAACCAATTTGTATGCACCGGAGCATGTGCATGTAGTTCAATTTTGAATTGTGCACCTAAAATGGCTAGAAAACCAGTTTAATGTATGAAATGTCCAAACGAACCCTGAATAATTCGAATTCTTTTACGACACACATACAGCTGCATGTTCACTGCAGATAAAAGGTCTAGCAATTCAAACACCGTCCATTGCTACTGTGACCCCATTTTGTAATTCAAATCAAGTAGATCCCACTCACTTTATTCTCACCAACCGTGTGAGATGTAGTAAAAAATATCTTGGAGCACCGTCGGTGTATAGTACGCCTATGGCTTACGCGAGAAGGTGTGTCGGCTACAGTCCACAGCTGGCGTGTCAAGCACACTAGCCCGCTCCCTGAAAACTCCCGCCTCTGCATCCCTCGCAATCTCGAAAATATCTACCGCCTGGAAGGTTTTAATGCTTGATAGCACACGATTAGTATGTGCGGACCGTGTGCGATGTCTGTTACTCCCGCTCTGCTTCAGTCCCTTGATTCAAATTTTCAGCCGCCCTGGCATTTTACTCCCGCCTCTGCATCCCTCGCAATCTCAAAAATATCTGCTCGCCCTTGATCCAAATTTTCAGTAGCACCGCCTTGTTTCTCCCGCCTAGTAAAATTTTCAGTTGCAGCAGTATTTCCTCAAACACAACCTCCGCTCCCACAGACATACACAACCCTCGAGACTATTGGTAGGTCGCCGCCATCGCCGGCGCCTCCATCATCAACCTCTGCCTATGTGCCGGGGAGCTTGAGTAGCCAATAGCTAAAAAGAGGTTTATCGCGGCCTTTTCGCCCGACATTGGCGAGGTGGCCGCCGAGGTGTCCCTGTCGTCCTCCGCAGGCCCGATCCACCATCACCGCTCCCCCGATCCGCCCGCCGTCGCGGCCCTACACGGTTCGAGGACTTCTCCGTCCTCTCCCGGACCCGGTAGCCGACGAAGTCCTACCTCAGGGTCCGGCAACGGCGGTGGGGGATGTGGGTCGCCGACATTACAGATCGAGAGACCCACACCCGCTGGTGCCTCGGTAGCTTCCACACGGCCGAGCTCGCGGCCATGGAGTCCGACCGCTGGCAGGTCCGCTACCACGGCGCGGCGGCTAGGCTCAATTTCCCCTTTGACACACGTCCGGTCCACCTCGTTCCGTCGGAGCCAGGGTGGTGAGCTCAACTATGGAGTGGGAGGACCGCGAGGCGTGGGAGCGTCTCGAGGCCGAGGCCGCCGACGAGGCCGACATGCAAGAGCTCCGTCGGCAGCACTCGGAGCTCGTGGAGGCGGAGCGGGCAATCTTTTCCGGTGTGGAGGGTTGCGAGGTTATTACGCTCTCCTTCGATGACGAGGTCGAAGGCGGCGAGGACGACGGTACGAAGGGCGGCGAGGTTATCGCGCTCTCCTCTGATGGCGAGGTCGAAGGCAGCGGCAACGACGGTGCGGAGGGCATCGAGGTGGGCCCCAAGGATGAGGAGGTCGACATCGACGAGTGGAGGAGTGCCTTCCCCAACGACCCCGACAACGGTATTGGCCCGGACCCGGCTCGCGGCACACCGTACATGATGAGGAATGATTGGCTCGACCTCTACTTCGACCAAAAGTAGTTTAGCTTAGTTTAAATTTATGTTTTATGTTCAGTTATGCAAAACTATCTATGTTTATGTTTGAATACATGCTACTTTCGGTTGAACCTGCTTTGAACTTGATCAAATTGAAGTTTAAAACCTTAAGTTTTGGGGATCGACTAGAAAAGGCCAAAAATTGCTGGAGTATATATATATATATATATATATATATATATATATATATATATATATATATATATATATATATATATATATATATATATATCCACTAAGGGTTTTAGTCCTTTAACTTTTTAAGGATCGCCTAGAGATGCCCTTATGACTTGTTTATTTTAGTTCTTCACAATACAATGCTCTATATGTGCAACTATTTTCCGTGCAGTTCAATTTCATCTATAAAAGTTTCAACAATACCACTACTAATTATGATATTTGGTTGCTGTTAAGGATACTGCAGTTAACATGCCTTTTCGTTTTTCAATTGGTATTGTACTGAATGACTAAATATGCAATCCCAGGCTACATAGCAACAAGGAAGAATGTTACCTTAATGTTCTGATGATGTCTAGATATACATGTAATAAAATCTTATATAATGGGATGGATGGATTGTTGTACTACATCATTTTTCAATTGTTGTTTATCTTCTAATATTAACTTGGTGCTTTTAGGTATATATATCATTGCCAAAGATCCACACTTTGACCCTTTCTGCGTATGGGGAATGAGATATTCATGAACCAGCATCAAGTGAGGAAACGGATAAATATTGTTACTAAAATGGGTCAAAAGATGTCAATCGAACTATTTGTTTACACTTTATGCAAGACAACAGTGAACTGCATGATGGTAAGTAAGAACGTTGTAGCCTTCTTTTTACTGCTCGTAATGAGTTGTGTTAGATGAAAATATCTGAATATTTTTTCTTTTGTAGTGGATCCTGAAGCAGTTTACTCAAGATTACCTCTCAAACTACATGATTGGCGGCCGGCCATCACAAGGGGTTGGACTAGAGTCCTCCATGCCTTCTGCATCCAGGAGAGCACAATAGGGCCATTGTGCTTCACCTTGTTCGGCAACTGGAATGTCTGTCGCCTCTTTCTTTACCATCTGTAATAGTACAAGTATAGAACCTTGGTACATCATTCTTTCTTTAGTGCTTCTGTAATTCTTAAACATATGTACCTGTGAATCGAACAATGCATTGGTTGTTTGAACCCGATGGATATGAATAAAGCTATAGCCTACCTTCAAGTTTAAATTAGGTACAATTTTAAATAGCAGCAATTAAATTAGGGAGAAATTATGTTGTGCAGGTCATTACGGCACACATGGTTGGTAAAACACAAATGTTTGCGATGTACACCATAATCCGAGATGGTTCACAGAGAGGAAACGTGTGCAAGCATGCACACAGTTGCCGTTTGCAAAGCGTGTGTAATGTCAGACACTATCACATACAGTGCGGGAAAACTAAATGTGTGTGATTGTCTACCTATCGTACACGGTTTATAATCATGAACTGTTTGTGATGTGCTAGGCATCGTAAATCTCCCGTGCCTGGGATCTGCCTAAAATCTGCCTAGAAAGCTCCCATGCCTAGAATCTGCCTGGTTTTATGTAAAACCACAAAGGTCCGACTGTGATGGCAATGCGAGCACAAACGAGTAGCAAGGATGAAGCGTTTGGGATATTCGAGATATCATAAACGGTTATATAGGGACAATTGTATGCATCAAGGCTCCCTATCCCCGATGGTTTCTGGGCCGTGTGGGAAGGACCCCCCTATCGCCCACACTCACTTGGCGACGGTTCCAAATGCCGTCACGGAAAGGGGTTAAAAACCATTTTTTTAGGACCAATGCATACAAGTGTGGGGCTTGGGAGCAACCAAGGTAGGCACAGAGGACAAGTAGGCCTTCACCTCTTGCAAAGCTGCATCTGCTTCTGGAGTCCACTTCATAGGACCGGCCTTCTTCAAAATCTTGAAGAACGGCAGGGCGCGCTCAGCAGACTTGGAGATGAATTTTCTTAGCGCGAAAACACATCATGTCAGGCGCCTCACATCCTTAACTGTCCTTGGCATTTGGATTTTCTCGATGGCCTTAATCTTGTGGGGTTGGCTTCGATCCCACGATGGGATACGAAGAACCCAAGCAACTTGCCGGAGGGAACACCAAACACACACTTCTCCAGGTTGAGCTTCAGATTGATCTTACGCAGATTATCAAATGTTTCCTCCAAATCCTGAATAAGGGTGGCCTTATCCTTGTTCTGGACCACAATATCATCCATATAAGCTTCTATGTTTCTGTGTAACTGTGCCTCAAAACCAATCTGGATTACCCTTGCAAAAGTGGACCCGAAACTCTTCAATCCAAACGACATGTGGACAAAGTACTACATACCACAAGGAGTGATGAACGACATCTTCTCTTCATCTTCCTTGGACATGAAGATTTGGTGATACCCAGAATACACATCCAGAAAGGAGAGAAAATCACAACATGAAGTGGAATCCACAATCTGATCGATACACGGCAAGGGAAATGGGTCTTTTGGGCAAGCCTTGTTGAGATATGTGAAATCTATGCAATGCCTCCACTTCCCGTTTGCCTTCCGGACTACCACTAGATTTGCCAACCACGTGGGATGCAGTGCTCCTCTGACCAAACCAACTGCCTCAAGTTTCTCGATCTCTTCTGCAATGAACTGCTGCCTCTCCAAGGCCTGCTTCCGGACTTTTTGCTTGACAGGTCGGGCATGTGGGCAGACAACAAGGTGGTGCTCGATTACCTCCCTAGGAACACCGGGGATATCAGATGGTTACCATGCAAATACATCGATAATTCACCCGTAGGAAGGCAACAAGCACGCTTTCCTATTTGTCATCAAGGGTAGCACTGATAGTGAAAGTACCATCAACGCCAGCCAGCCCTGCCGGGATCTTCTTTACTTGGGGTGCAGCAACCTTGGATCTCTTGTTGTTAGAACACTTTGGCACGTCGTCAACGGGTGTCGTGCACTCGGTGGGGGCACGCTTCCCGGACTCTTTGCCGAAGTTACTACAATCTCTCTTTTTCCTTTACTTTCCTTGGCGGGAGCTGCCACTGCCATGACCGCGTCCCGACACATCTTGTCCACGCAAATGATTGCATCCTTCTCATCTGATGGGATGGTGATGACCCCTAGTGGCCCAGGCATCTTCAAGGTGTTGTAGGCATAGTAGGATGCTGCCATGAACTTAGCCAGGGCCGGGCGTCCAAGAATCCCATTGTACGGTAGGGGAAGATCAACCACATCAAACACAATCCTCTCAGTCCGGTAGTTTGGCTCTCCCCCAAACGTTACCGGCAGCATGATATTTCCCTTAGGATGGCTCCTGCCAGGATTAAATCCTTGAAACGTGCCGGTAACCTCTAGCTCTTCCTCTCCTATCTGAAATCTACTGATAACTGCTGGGGAAATCGGATTCAATCTGGCCCCGCCGTCCACCAGCATCTTTGTGACCTTGAGGTTGCGAATTGTTGGGGACACCAACAATGGCAAACATCCTACCGCCATGGTACGGCTAGGATTGTCCTCTTCGTCAAAGATGATGGGCGTGCGGGACCATTTGAGAGGCTTTTGGGCCTCTGGCGCTGGTTCCACGACATTGACTTCTTGTGCCCACCGTTTGAGCTGGCAGTGAGAAGTGTGCATAGATGCACCTCCGTCAATGCACAGGGCCTTCGTGGCCTTCTGAAACTCATGCTCACTGGTTTCCTCTTCATCTCCTCCATCACTCTCATCGTCACAGCTTTCCTTCTCTTGACCTTTGGCGGGCTTTCCTTGGTTCTGAAAGGGTTTGCCGGGGCGATTTACATCACAGCCTCGACCCTTACCGCCAGCAACATTCTGACCTTTTTCCTTATCACACTTCGCATACTCTGCTCTCAACTTGATAACACTCTTGAAGGTCGTGGCCCTTGGTCCGATGAGTCTTGCAGTACATCCCATCACCTTGCCCAGATTTCTCGACGGCAGCGGCTTCTCGGCAGTTAGTGCACACGACAGCTTCCGTGTTGGGGGCCTCAGCTTTGGCCTTCTTACCGGTACTAGGCGTACCTGATCCTTCAACAGTCATTACCGCTTTGTCCCTTCGCTTCTTACTACACTTCTTGCTCTTCCTCTGACTAGTTCATTCATCCTCATCCTCTGAATCAATATTGGTGCAATCTTCCTCTCCGGGCAACTTCCTTCCCTCCTCCATCTGAGCACACTTATCTACCAGGTTGTAAAGCTCCTTCACAGTCTTGGGAAACCATACATTCATCTTGGAACGAATACGACAGTTGCACACATTGGACTGGAAGGCAGCTATCACGGCTGCCATATGGATATTTGGGATATTTCTATGAACTTTGCTGAATCTCTGTAAATACTTACGGAGGGTTTCTCCTTCCTTCCATTGGAGAAGCTGCAAGTCGCTGGGCCTGCCGGGTTCTTGATGGCCACCAGTGAAGGCGCCAATGAACTCATGGCACAGGTCAGCCCACGACGAAATGGAGTTCTCTAGTAGGTGCATCAGCCAAGACCTGACATTGTACTTGAGGGCCAAAGGGAAGTAGTTGGCAAACACCTTCTCATCTCTTCCCCCCAGCAGCCTAAACAACAATGGTGTAGATGCTCAGGAACTATGCTGGGTTCAACCTTCTGTCGTACTTCTCGGGTATCTCTGGCTTGAACATGCAAACGAACGGCCAACAGACTTGTTCTAGCTCGAAAATAAAGGCAGGGAAGCCAACCTCGAAAGGTAGGCACCCGCCAATGCCTAGCGCGGGTTCGTCAACGTCAGGGCCGTCATACCAATCGGTCCGGCGGAGGTCGTCACGGCGTTGCTCGATGGCGACACGCGTGTCTCCTCTTTGCCCATCCTCCAGGGCTCACCATTGGCCTAGACATGATCGAGGGTCATAAGAGGCCATCGAGACGTTGTTGTGGTCTTGATTCTGTCGTGCTCACGCTGGCTGCCGTGCGGGGACTGCCCTGTGGGGACGATGCCTTCCGTACGGCCAGTAGCATGAGCCGTTGTTGTCGCTTGGGGAGGCCATGGAATGGCAGCCCGGCATGAGCCCCTAGCTTTGACGAAACCGAGCAGGCTTTGGATGGTAGGACACCACTCGTCCATCTACTCGTCCAGCTGAGCCCGCGCCATGGCCTCCAAAGCCATACTTGGTATGGGCGATGATGAAGTCGATCGCACCGTCGCTTGGCTCCTGATGGTGCCAGCGGCGGCGGCACAGCCCCCACCCGCTGCCGCCGTGAGGTGATCGCTTGGATGTGGCGCGGTGGAGGCGTTCGAGGGTCTGTGGCTCCGTCGAGCATAGCAGCTTGGTCCACCTGTTCGGCGGAGGTGCACGCGCTACAACCGCACCCGTGGTGGGAATGGCTGGAGGGCGGCGATTCGCCCCGGTCCACGCGCCGTTGCCGCGGCTGTGCTCATTGGCGAGGGAAAGGGGCACAGATGGAGTAACCCTTTCGCTCGTACCTTCTAGAGCATGGTCGTCGGGGTGTTGCTGATGCTACTCTCCTCTGATGCCTCCGGTTCCTGCATCGGCCACGGCGAAGTGGTGACGGTGCCGCCTGGTCCGACCACGTCCCCAGCAGTGTCCGCATCCTCGCGTGTCTCCGCACCCCCCATAGCGTTGGAGGCCGCAGGCGGCGGAGCCTTCGAGGTCGATGGGTGAGCCGAAGGACCGGGTTTCTTCTTAGGCGCCATAGTCGATGGCGTCGTTGATGATGAAGATGGTGATGAAGATGATGCGCTGCACACGCCTTCAGTTTCGCGCAAGCGAGCCCCTACCTAGCGCACCAAATATGTCGCGGGAAACCAAGGCCACCGATGGGACCAAGAGGCCCCTTGTTGGTTCGGCAGGGGGACGACGCATTGCACAAAGAGCAGACTAGCTTGAGGCAGCACGGCAGAGATCACACAGGCAATTTTACCCAAGTTCGGGCCGCCACGAGGCATAAAACCCTACTCCTGCTTTGGTGGATTGATGGTGGAAAGGCGGTGGTGGAGCATAGTACACTTGCCCGGCAGGGGTTGCCTCAGGGCAGCAGCGACTACGCGCGTATGGGGTTGTAAGTAGTCCGACCTTCTAACCCTATCTATGGTTGCCATGGGCCTCCTTTTTTAGATTAAGCGGTTACCACAGTGGCAAAGTAGTCATTATGCACTGATAAGATAGCAAACAGTCCTATCATACCTAACTCTGTGGGCTGACATGGCACATTAAATGCACCACTCAATGTCACATCCTTGGTTGGCCGACAAGGCTTGCCGGGCTATCTTTCCAGCTCCGCGTCTGCTCGCTTGACATGTCGCACGACGGGTGTCGTCTGTGGGTTTCTCTTGTAGAAAATGGTTGTCATGTGGCGAATGGCTACCACTTAATCACGTTGTGGCTTGACACCGCACTGATCGACGACGTGGGTCGTGGCAGAGTGGTTGGTGAGGTGGAGTTGCCTTAGTGAGCCCTGGCAGGCCCTGCCGGGGTGCTTTGGTCGTCTGTTTTTGGGGGTGGACTCGCCCCTTGCCGAGCCCGCTTGCCCAGCAAGGGAGGCTTTTCTCTTGACGATATCCTGCTTCTCTGGTTTGATCTTGGTCCTTCTAATCTGCATGTTGGTCCTTCGACTCCTTGGGGTTCTTGCACTCCGATCTGGGCTGGTGGTTCATCCTTGTTCCCATGCCTGCGCACAGTCTGGGCAACAGACCCAGGGTTTGTTGCACCGACATTTGTGAACAAGTATTATTCTACTCTGGATCCGTTGCAATGCACGGGCACATTGCTAGTAAAAGGAAAAGGCCTTCCACGTTCACGTCGCACCTCCACACACCTGGGAATCAGGAGTACTCCATGGCCCGTCCGGCATGCCACACAGCTAGGGAAGGCATGTTGCCTAGTATTTTCACTTTGATGTGGAACCGTAGTTGAGCAAATTGACTATCGACAAACCGCACCCCTCCCGCTGCATTGAAAAACAGAAACGAGGAGGGGAAGATCTAGCTGTAGCATGGAAGCCAAGAAATTTGGTGTCAGGTGGAACTCATTGATAGAGTAGGAGCACTCCGTACTACTCCTACTACGAAGTTTGTACTACTACTACTACCACTATACAACTAGGTATGTGCACGACACAACATCGTAGTAACAAAAAACGGAAAGATCTTGTTTTGGGTGATTTATCTTTATTTCATTCAACATAGTATGAATAATATGATGTGGGGGCACCCATGAAGCCACGTGGAACCTCTGGAGGTCTTATTTAGAGCTTCTTGTGTGGATCGATCACACTGTCATGTTGCTCATTTGAGAAGAATGTGTATGGCTACTTATAGTAGATCCAAATCGCAGCCACCTGGACCATTGGATCAACATCAATCAACGGTTTATATCGTGTACGTGCAAATACACGCATTGACTCCGGAAAATTAATGAATATGGAATGTATAATACATATACCACATCTTGGGTTTCTCTCAAGTCAAACTTTGTATACTTTCAACAATTTAAAGGAAAAAGTATTAACATATACACCATCAAATATATATCATTTGATTCATCATTGCTTTTATTTCCACATCGTGTAAATTTGTTAGTGTAAATGTTCATGTTTTTTTCACCAAATTCAGTCAAGCTTTATAAAATTTGGCTGCAGTCGAAGCTATATATATGTGCGGAGTAAATTACAAATGGAGGGAGTGGAATAGATATAGATATAACTATGCAACTAAAAATATATAGTAATATAGTCTATAGATATAAATAAGGCTACAACCCTTTTCTAGGTCAGAACTCGCGTTGTTGTGCACATATTGTTTTGTTTTCGCTATAATTTGCATTTGCGGGTTGTGTGTAGGACCATCGCCTTTTGTTCAGTACCAGCAACCGCACCATTATCCTTAATTAATTCATACTGGCAATTACGATTGCATTATCTTAGTTCTAGCCGATTCTTCGGTTGCTTGGAGGAACTCCGTCTTGTTATTCAGGTTGATTTTGTGCATACGACAAGATCATCGTCCATCAAAGATTTGTTTAGTAACGATTGTCAATTTGTATCACCAGGTATGATATAGCTGGATCTTCAACGTCAAAATCAACCAAGTCGATACTTATCCTCACTCTCATCGAAAGATTGGGTCACCATCATAAGACTACCACCTAGACAATTCCTTCCCTATAACATACACATGAGCACCCATCTCATTATTGTAAGTGCATCTAGTGCCACCCCTAGTTGGTTTTGGACTATTGACGACAAACTTGGTTGAGGGACTAATGTGTTTGTGAGAATTGCAGGATAACACAGGTAGTAGTCCCTTATTGATTCGGTTTACCTACCAGAGATGACCCCTAAAAATGTGTGAAAACATTGAAGACAATGGTGGTACGTGAAGACATTCATGATGAAGATTATGACATGAGAAGACATTCATATGAAGACTATGGAGCGCAAAGACATAGTTGTTTTGTAGTTTACTTTTCTTCTTTGTTGAGTCATAGGAACCACCGTACTGTTAAGTGGGGTCCAAGTGAACAAAGCTAGAGTGACTGAAGTGATGCTCAACCAAATCCTATGTCTTCGAGCGAAGACAATGAGAGCAAATCTTATCCAAAGACGGATGAGTCAGCTTTAGTTGTAGCCCAAGTCAAGCTGCCGCATGTGTTTGAAATCCGGCCGTTGGACATGTGTTGGTTTCTTAGTGACCTAGGGTCATTTCAGACAAATCAGGCCGGGTTGCCTCCTGGCTATAAATATCCCACCCCCTACACCATAAATTGGTGTCTGCTCAGAGTTAGCACATGACTTTTGTCGTTTGAGAGCAACCCACCTCCGAAGCATTTGAGAGAGAGATCCTTGCGAGGACAAAGCCCTAAATACCCAGAGAAAAGAGTGTTAGGCATCACTAAAGTCTTTCTGCCTGCGTGACCTGAAGACTTGTTACACTTGTGGACTATGAATCCTCCAACCAGTTAGGCATCGCGTTCTGAGCATCCAAGAGCCATTGTGGATTGCCGGTGAACGAAGTATGTGAAGGTTTGGAAGTCTACCTTGAAGACATACCAGAGTGATTGGGCGAGGACTGGGTGTCCTTAGCTCAAGGGGAATAAGGTGAAGACACGGTCTTCTGAGTTAAATCTCAGCCTCCCTAACCAGATGTACAATTGTCACAACAACTGGAACTGGTCTACCAAATCCTTGTCTTCACCAAGCAACTGGTTATATCCTTCACTTCCTTTACTTTATAGTTTTTCTTCATGAAGTCATTGACTGCATGTCTGTCTTGATTGACTTCACTGAGTGAAGACTATTAATTTTTTGGTTTCATACTGTCTTCCATCCTGATCCATACTACCTAGCTACTGATAGTCTTCGTGCTTTCACTTCATTTCTTAATTGACTATGGCCTATCTAGTGTAGTCTACCTTCCACTGCATATCAATAGGCTCATTTCTACTATTTGTCTTCAAAGACCTCGTGTTTTGAAGACTGTCGTAAAAATCACCTATTCACCGCCTCTAGTCGATAACTAGCACTTTCAATTGGTATCAGAGCGAGGTGCTCCCTTGTTCTGTGTGATTCGGTTTAACCACCTGGAGTTTTAGCTATGTCGACCGCAGGGATAATCAAAGTCTTCAATGCGTGCCCAGTCTTCGATGGCACTGATTACCCCTATTGGAAGAACAAAGATGTGTATGCATCTCGAAGCTATTGACGTTGACCTCTGGTATGTCATCAAGAATGGCATTCCCAAGGTTGGTGAAGGTGTCACCGCTGCTGATGTCAAGAGGTTCATTCAACTGGATTCAACTGCCAAGAACATCATCTGTGGTCATCTGACCAAAGGACAGTATGGCCTTGTGAGTGCACTGGAAACTGCGAAGCTAGTCTGGGACTGGCTCTCCAAGGTCAACGAAGGCGTCTCAACACAGAGAGATTCAAGGATTGATGTTCTTCGGAACCTCTTCAACTGATTGAAGAGAAACGACAATGAGGATGTCCAACTCACATTTGATCGCCTCACTGATATCACAAATGAGCTTCGCACACTTGGCGTCACTGAGATCACCAAGCACGAAATCATCAAGAAGCTCCTGAGATCTCTTGACAACTCATTCGACACCCCGGCCCTGATGATTCAAGAATGTCCTGACTTCAAGACTCTCGATCCGTCTGACATACATGAGAGGCTTAACACACATGAGTTCTAGTTATCTGAGAAGAGAGATATCTATGGCCCCAACTATGGCCGAACCCAGGCTTTGAAGGCAAAAGTTGTGTCCTCATCTGAAGAAGAATCTGATTGCAGTTATGGGGATCCTAAACACATTGGAAAGGAGCTAGCTATGCTCGTGAAGAAGTTCCAGAAATTCTCCAAGAAGAAAGGTTTCAGAAAGTCTTCAAGATCTAGCTCAAGAAATGATGAAGCTTCCTCTCGTGACTACAAGAAAAGAACATGCCACAAATGCAAGAAACTTGGTCACTGCATCTCAGAGTGTCCTCAATGGGATAATGAGACCAAGAAGAAGAAGAAGAGCAAGGAATATGATTCTGATGACAAGAAGAAGAAGAAATCCTCAAAGTCTTCATCATACAAGAAGAGCTCATCAAGCAAGGCTCTTGCGTTTGTTGGCAAGGTGATGGATTCGGAGGAGGAGTATGCTTCTGAGGAGGCGGAGGTGGAGTCAGAGGAGGAGTCCGACTCAGGCGTGGCAAGCCTAGCTCTAGCTTCTGCATATGTTGCCAAGTCCATCTTCAACACCAAAGATAATGACATCGTCGCCAATGCCGATGCTGATGATGAGGATGACTCTGCTCCTACATACTGCTTCATGGCACGTGGTGCCAAGGTAAACTCATGAGATGCTTACTTTCAAACATCCAGTGAAGATGGCTCTCGATGTGAATCTATACATAGCTACAAAACAGATGCTAAGATTGCAACTTAACAACAAAATGCTATGGAACACATTCATAAGTTGCTAGACAAAAGCGATGACCCATTGGACGCAGAAATTACTCGAACTCAGTCCTTAATTGAAGACATTAAAAATCTCCATGTTAAGTACAAAGAACTTGAAAGTCATCATGAAACTCTCTCAGCTACTCATGAGAAGCTTTCCTATGATTATCTTCAAAGGAAGCAAGAACTTGAGAACCTGAGAGTATCTCATGAAGATCTTCAAAAGGAGAATGAACCACTTCGCGCTCAATAGATCATTACCGCTCAGGAATACTTTGAGCCACCATGTTTAAAATGTCTTGAGCATGATAATGTCGTCTCTGTTGCTGAATGTTCTACTACTGCTACTATTGCTATATCTTCAACTGCTGATGTGGTAACTAACCCCTCTTCTGAGGATACCACTACCATTGCTGATGAGAATGCTAGGTTGAAGACATTGCTTGAAACAGGGATGTACAAAAGCCTTAAAGGGCATCAGACTCTACGCGATGTCCTCAAGAAACAGATTCTGGACCGAAATCCTAGAAAAGAGGGTGTTGGGTTTGAGAGGAAAATGAACATTGATGGTTCATAATGGAAGCCTGAGCAGTACCCCAAAACCACATGGGTTGCTGCCAAGGGTCCTTCAGTGGATCCATCTACCTTGTCTGGCTTCACTTGTGCTAACCCGATTATCATTGATGAATCCTTTGATGCAAACTATAAACTGTTTAAGAATCGGAATGGTGAAGTGTTTGCCAGGTATATTGGTACTAACTGCAGGAATGGATCACCTTTGAAGAAGATCTGGGTGCCCAAAAGTTGTCTTGAGAAGCTTCCTATGAATGTCATCATGACACCACATGGGAAGAAGACAAACCCCAGACCTAAGGCTTCACATGGTCCAAAGGCTTCATACGGATAGAGGACTCATCAGAGTCACCCTAACGCCAATGTTTTGTAGGGAAACCATACTCAGACTTATGAATATGAGCATGCTTCATCAAACCGCTATGTTCATAAGACCAAGAAATTTTCTACCTATTCTTATGAGTATTATTCACCTCCTGCAAGACTATTTGCTAGGGATCGAAAGCCAAAGTTCTCAGATGATGCCCTTAGACTCATTGCTTCTAAGCCACCCCTGAAGATGTGGGTGGTTAAGAAGAATTAACTCTCTTTTGCAGGGAAAGGTCTCCAGCCAGAAATCAAAGACTTCTGATGCTTATGCTGGGGACCTAAAATATCTTGTGGGATGCAAGATAAAATGTCAGGATGGTCTTACTATGTATTTCGTCCCAGGATTTCTAGACAAGCATCCTATCTACCCTAACAAGGATCTGAACTTTGATAATATGCTTGTTCGTCAAATGTTTATGTTTCATATTTCCCTTGGTGAAGCCTATCCCCCAAACTGCACTATACGGTATGACACCAAAGGCTTCTGTGTGGATTATGGATAGTGGATGCACTAACCACATGACTGGTGATTGAAGTCTTCTTATGGATTCAACCCTACACCTGTCTGACAAAAGTCACATCACATTTGCTGACACTGGTAAAAGCAAGGTATTGGGCCTAGGTAGAGTTGCAATCTCAAAGGATCATCACATGGAAAAAGTGTTGCTTGTTGAATCCCTTGGTTTCAAATTAATGTCTGTCTCAATGCTTTGTTATTTGAACATGATTGTGATATTTGGAAAATATCGTTAACTTGTGCTTATGGAATCTGACAAATCTCTAGTCTTCCAAGGGTATCGAAGGGATGATCTGTACATTGTAGGATTTCTCAGCAGGACCACAGTTTGCCGTATGTATTCTAGCAAAAGCTTTAGAGTGCTGGCTTTGGCATCGGAGGCTAGGGCATGCGGGCATGAGGAACTTACACACTCACGCGAAGAAGAAGCATGTCATAGGCATCGAGGGCATCAGGTTCAAGAAGGATCATCTATGTGGTGCCTGCGAAGCTGGAAAGATGACTCGGGCCAAGCATCCCTCGAAGACAATCATGACAACGACATGTCCCTTCGAGCTACTTCGCATGGACTTATTCGGCCCTACTCACTGTTCTACCCTTACTACCACTGCTTGCCTCTATGGCTTCATCATTATTGATGATTACTCGAGATATACATGGGTGCACATAATCCTCTACAAGACTAAAGTGCAGGATGTCTTCAGACGATTCGCCAATCGTGCCATGACCAACTATGGCATCAAGATCAAGCACATCCAAAGTGATAAGGGCACTGAATTCAAGAACACCGGCCTCGACACTTATCTTGATACATTGGGCATCACACATGAGTTCTCGGCTCCATACATACCTCGGTAGAATGGGATTGTGGAGCGCAAGAACAGAACCCTCATTGAGATGGCACAGATGATGCTTGATGAGTACAAGACTCCAAGGAAATTCTGGCCTGCAGCTATTGATACTGCATGCCATGTCATCAACTGTGTTTATCTTCACAAGTTCCTAAAGAAGACATCATATGAGCTCCTGACTGGTAAGAAGGAAAACGTCAGCTATTTCAGAGTATTTGGTGCTAGGTGCTGGATCAAGGATCCGCATCACACTTCAAAATTTGCACCGAAAGCACATGAAGGATTTATGCTTGGCTACGGAAAGGATTCACACTCCTACAGAGTCTTCAACCTCTTTCACTACAAAGTGGTTGAAACTGTGGATGTGCGTTTCGATGAGAGTAATGGCTCGCAAAGAGAGCACTTGCCAAATGTGCTAGACAAAGCTACACCAAGTGAATCTATCAAGCTAATGGGTACTGGAGAAATCATACCTTTAGAGGCAAAAGCTGAAGAGGAAATCATCATTTCTGCACCTAATCAGCCTGAAGACACAGCTCAGCCTGAAGCCAGTGCTGAAGATTAAGACAATGATCAGCAAGGGCAGAATCTTTGTCCAGTTCATCCTCGTGTTGCAAATGAAGTACATATTGAGAAGATAATTGATAGCATTAATGCACCTGGTCCCCTCACTCGTTCAAGAGCAACATAGCTAGAAAATTTCTATGGGCACTTTGCATTTGTCTCAATATCAAAACCCAAGAAAGTTGACGAAGCCTTCATGGAACCTGAATGGATTCAAGCTATGCAAGAGGAGCTTCAACAGTTCGAGCTGAACAATGTGTGGGAGCTTGTAAAGCGTCCAGATCCTCGTAAGCACAATATCATCAGTACCAAATGGATCTATCACAACAAACAAGATGAGTATGGTCAAGTTTTCAGAAACAAGGCTCGTCTCGTTGCTCAAGGTTACACACAAGTTGAAGGGAATGGCTTTGATGAAACATTTGCTCCTGTGGCCAGGCTTGGAGCCATTCACATACTGCTTGCCTATGCCAACCACAACAACATTCTTCTGTATCAAATGGATGTGAAAAGTTCCTTTCTCAACGGAAAAATTGAAGAAGAAGTGTATGTTGCACAACCACCTGGTTTTGAAGACCCAAAGCATCCTAATATGGTATACAAGCTCAACAAGGCACTGTATGGCCTCAAACAAGCACCTCGCGCTTGGTATGACACACTCAAAGACTTAGTGAAGAGAAAAGGCTTCAAACCTAGTTCACTAGATCCCACTCTTTTTACAAGACATATGATGGTGAACTGTTTGTATGCCAAATCTATGTGGATGACATTATCTTCGGCTACACTGACAAAAGATACAGTGATGACTTTGGGCATATGATGCAAGAGCAATATCATATGTCAATGATGGGTGAGCTGAAATTCTTCCTTGGTCTTCAAATCCGTCAGCAGTGTAATGGCATCCTCATATCACAAGAAAAATACCTCAAAGACTGCCTGAAGAAGTTTGGAATGCAAGACTGCAAAGGGTACATGATGCCAATGCCAACCAAAAGTCATCTGGGCCCCGACAACAATGGTAAAGAGTTCGACCAAAAGGTATACTGCTCCATGATTGGTTCCTTACTGTACTTATGTGCATCTAGGCCAGATATAATGCTTAGCGTTTACATGTGTGCCCGATTCCAGGCGGCACCAAAGGAATCACATCACTTACCTTTGAAGCGAATTCTTCGATATTTGGCTTACATCCCAACACTAGGATTATAGTATCCCAAGGACTCAGAGTTTGATCTAGTTGGATTCTGAGATGCTGATTATGCTGGTGATAAGGTCGATCGCAAGTCCACATCAGGCACATGTCACTTTCTTGGACGATCTCTTGTCTGTTGGTCTTCAAAGAAGCAGAACTGTGTATCTCTCCACTTCTGAATCCGAATACATTACTGCTCGATCTTTCTGTGCTCAGCTTCTATGGATGAAGCAAACTCTCAAGGACTATGGCATCCACCTGAAGCATGTGCCACTTTACTGTGACAATGAAAGCACCATCAAGATTGCCAACAACCCAGTTCAGCACTCTAAGACAAAGCACATTCATATTTGTCGTCACTTTCTTAGAGATCATGTCATGAAGCAAGATATTGATATCATTCACGTCAACACTGAAGAGCAATTAGCAGATATCTTCACAAAGCCCTTAATGAGTAAAGGTTTTGCAAGTTGCGGTGTGAGCTAAATATCTTAGAATACTAAAATGTCCTCTAATTGGACACACATCTGTCGGTGTCAAAACCGACATATCTCGGGTAGGGGATCCCGAACTATGCTTCTAAGGATTGAAGGTAATAGGAGACAGGGGACACGATGTTTACCTAGGTTCGGGCCCTCTTGATGGAGGTAATACCCTACGTCCTGCTTGATTGACTTTGATGAATATAGGGGTTACAAGAGTTGATCTACCACGAGATCGTAATGGCTAAACCCTAGATGTCTAGCCTATATGATTATGATTGCCTCTACGGACTAAACCCTCCGGTTTATATAGACACCCGAGGGGGCTAGGGTTTGTACAAGTCGGTTTACAGAGAAAGGAATCTTCATATCCGCACGCTAAGATTGCCTTCCACACCAAGGAGAGTCCCATCCAGACACGGGGAAAGTCCTCTATCTTGTATCTCCATGGATCGTTCTATCGTTGGAGCAGCCTCGGTGAGCCGTAAGACGTCAAGGCTGAAGCAGCACAAGACAGACATCGTCAATCTCAACTGGGATTCTAATAGCATCTCCAATAGATGATGTAAAATAGATGTAAAATTTACATCACCAAAAACCACCTGACTACAACAGATGAGGTAAAAACTGTTGACTCTGAACTTAACTGTCGAAACTGAAATTTACTGTGGAATCCGAATGTTACTTTCAAAACTGAACGCAATGGTAGCAGAGAGGCACTTGACATGTAGTTTAGGGAGGGCCTGCAGTTCATCTTCAACCTGCACCCCCTGAGCTGCCAGCCACCACAGGCCGAACCGCCGGCCCCAGCGCCGCCTCGCGGCCCCGAAACAACTCCCCACCGCCGGTCCGCCGCTGCCTCAGCCAGCCCTATAGGCCCCCCGCCCCCCGCCCCCACCCTGAACCCTAAGGTAGATAGTGGGGTACCTCTCCGGTGAGCCTCCGTCCCCGCTGCCGGTGGTTCTTCCTTAACTCTGGCGAGCCCCCCACCCCCTGAAAATTGACTGACCCAAAAGTCGATTCAGTCGACTGAAGTGTAGCTAAATCGGAGCAAAACAGCAGCATGAGCGAGGGGGAGAGCAGCAGCAGCGTGATCGAGCGAGCGAGAGCCAGAGTAGCAGCAGATCCGGCTGGTATGGCCGCCGCCGCCGAAAGGGCCTCACACCAGGGGAGAGCCGTCGTGGAGATGTTGCTCATGGCACCGGCTTCAAGATAGCCGCTCCATGGGGGTGCGGGATGGAGCACCATCAGCGCCGGGAGATCGAGCTAAGGAGAAGGTTCCATGCGATGAGTGTACAACCTCTTTGGTGGCGCCGAGTAGGCCTCGGCTTCGTCTGAGGAGTCGGTGAGGATGTTGCAGTTCCGGTGGAGCAGGTTAAGGCGATGTAGTGGGGATGGAGCAGCCGCAATAGACGAGGCGATCGTCGGAGCAGCTCCTTGGAGGTGGAGGACGGGGCGGCTGAACCGGCGAGAAGACGAGCTGGATGACGGATCCTCATCCGGGGAGGTGGACGAGGGACGTCGAGCTATTGCGGTGGACGACAAAGTCGGGGAAGAGGCTCAGGTTGGGCAGCGTGAGGTGGCGGACGGAGGAGGGTGGGGTTTTGCGGCTGGAGCGGAGAGGTTATGGCGGCCTAGGATTTCGAATGGCAAAAAGGAGGCGATGGGAGGGGGTGAACCATGACTTTGGGACACACTTGTCCAAAATGTAGGGTGTGTTACAAAAGTACCCCCACCGATTTGAAGTAGTGGCCCTTTCGGCTCATGGTTAGAAGGGGGATTTCGCGTGTCGGGATTTGGCAGCTGTAGGGAGTTTTCGTGCCCGTTGTAATTTTGTGATAGCAAGGCGCGGGTTGTGAAGGCGCCAGTTTTGGGAGCACGATATCTGAATTTTCGAGATATAACAAGGCGCGGGTTGAATTTTAGGGACAAGCCTAACATGTAATATTGTACTTGTACGTACCAAATCAATTCGGACTTCCCTCAACCAAAAAGAAAACGAAAAAAATAAAAATATTCACACCACACAAAGAGAGTGTCTTGCCGCGTTTTACTATAAAAATGCTATTTGAAGCTACTCCCTCCTTCCATCTATATAGGGCCTAATGCGTTTTTCAATGCTAACTTTGACCAAATATTAGAGCAATAATATATGACATGCAACTTACACAAAGCACACCGTTAAATTCGTCTGTGAAAGGTTCTTTCAATGATATAATTTTCACATTGTTCTTGTCATGTACTATTAATCTTGTCAATAGTCAAAGGCGGTCTTAAAAAACGTATTATGCCCTATATAGATGGAAGGAGGGAGTATGAATCCATGTTATGTCCAATTAATTTTTTTCTTGCTGTATAATGCATGTAACCTACTCATACCAACATTTTAGTGCATTCCAAATGTATATACTACCGCTACAATTCGAACTGAATTTGAATTCATTTCTTTATTTCAATAAGAATCTACAATCATGATTGTTGCCAACTTCAACCATCATTCATGTATTACCTTAATAACACACCACATGATTACTATAGAGATAGATATGAACTATGTGTACTACATGAACTCGAATTCTATTTTTTGAATACACTTGATGTTGATTCCATATAATAGTACATTTGATGTACTAACTATATATTCATAATCTAAACCATGTTCCATACGTGTACACCGTGTTTATCACATATAGTATAGTGCCCCGGCCCCTACATTATGACAAGTATTTAGACCGGAGCTGCAAAAGCCACACATTAGCCCGAATTATGATCAATGTTCTATATATTATACGTAGTACTAGCAAGATGCCCAGGCGTTCCACAGAACATCAACATGATCAAGGGGAGGCCTAATTTGCAAATATGGACAGGGGTGTGGGTATGTTTTTTTCAAAATTGCCATAGTTCCCTTCCTATCCATTAGATATAAATCGGACGGCCTATATTGCAGGATGGCAGGCACACCATCATCAACAACTCCGTTTTTATAAGAGTAGAGATAGAATATATTATATGTAGTATAACATATTCATAACCACACCATGTGTATCACCGTTATATATATTCACACATGCATCGGTTTAAAACACTATGATAAATTCTTCAAATATCTGAATTCGCTTTTTATAATGAATATGATCTCTATTCGTCTTTTACACCCACACAATCCTCTTATCTTTGTATCTAGCTAGCGCTAACTTTCTCTCGTGCATGCACACGCCCGCATCCCTCTCACCCTCCCTCAACATTCTCTAGCTCCATCGTGCAAATTCGTCTTTTCACTTTAGGTCGTTCACCAACGGTGTGTGTAGGCCCCCCAGGTCCTTCTTTACGGCACACATCGATCTATATGCCTCTCTAGCCAGGTGTGCCTAGCACAAAACACAAGCTTCCCCTCTTCTCTTATCACCGTCCATGCGTCACTCCCACCACTCTTTTCATCGATCTCATACTCGCACACTCCTTCCCCCTCGATATAGTATGACTCTCGCGCCACCTCCTAGATGCATCCCTCTCTCTCTATCCTTCTCCCCGTGCCTCATTTGCTTCTAACACACACATGCATGTATGCCGATCGATCTCCCAACATATACCTAGGTCGACTTCAACTATTCCCCCCATCGATCAACATACCTCACAAGTTATGTCTCTCCTTTCTCTAACAAAGGACGATCGATCTTCCTACGTAGTTATGTCTACTTACTACAGCCATATCGCCCCCTCATCATTCGTGCATGCCTCCTGACCCATCTCTCACACGCACGTGCACAGACAGGCAGCCATACCCTCTCTTATTGATATTGCAGGCATGCCCTCCGGTTGTCTAGCAAGCCTATCCCACCATTTGTTAGAAGAAACTCCACTACCACCCCTTCCAACACTCTAGCTCTGTCTCTCTCCCAGCCTTATTCCTCTCCTACACATATGCATGGATGCCTATCGATCTCCCTTAATACATGAGGTAGGCCTCTCTCCTCCTCCACACATATACCAGCCATTGTACCTCTATAGTTAATTAGGCCTCCCTCCCCCCACCACACACCGATAGTCGAGCGTTGTAGGTAGGTATCCATGCCACAGAGACAAACTGCACCTGTCCCCTCTCACGTTCTAGTAGGCCAGCCACTCTATATCTTTAACATGGGCACACACAAATTCGATGGCACTCTTTATCGATCGCGCCCGCACACACACACATCATCCCTCTCTTCGATTTTATGGACACCTCAAGCCGATGATACCTCTAGTCTCTTCTCGTGGATCGCCCCCTCCATATATATGATATATCCAGGACTCTATTTCACACATATTGCATATGTTACATTTTTTGAT
>NC_041392.1:433993688-434042332 GCF_002162155.2 Triticum dicoccoides | reverse complement strand
ATGAACCCACACACTATACTATTTCTCTATGTTTGTATCTCTGTCACACAACCCCATGTAGGTGGTGTACGTATACAAGAGAATAGGTGCACCATGCACGTACTCACGCTTCGTGCCCAGCCACACCTGTGCGGGTACACGGTGGAGCTCATTTCTGTACGAAATGGCAGCCCACGTGCTAATTTGAATGCGAGTAGCGGTTATTTACCTACGGAGGTCTTGTACCACGCGTGCATGAAACAAAGTTCGACTTGATGCGTTGGCGTGTTATTTTTAAATAAAGTTATATCGCTCAATGGCACGCACACAAATATAAAACGATTTTATGGAGAAAAAGGTAGTCCGCTCCACTATATACAATGGAGCCTGCCTGCCTGGTTTGTCTCTCTTCAGAGTATCTCACACAGGGCTCCGGTGGCCCCTCTCTCTCACTGTTGGTCACTGATTCGGCCGCATCCCGTCCGCCGGAGGAAAGGGGGGACGTGCATCTTTTGTTCTTTCGATGGCGCCGAGGCAGCACGTCCTGATCTGCGGTACACGCCGTTCTCTCTGACCAAACTCTGGCGTGGTAGGGCCTATGACACCTGCTCGCTGCCGCGGTATGGGCAGATTCTGCCCGCCGCCGCTCACCTAGTTACATCCCGACGACCTCCAAGTATGCCCTCCGGCCTTGCTCCACTGCCCGTCTTCCCACGTCGCTGCATGTGGATCTTTCATAGTTCTTTTCCCAGAACGTAGCTCGTCCGGCATACTTTCCATATTGCAATCTCGTCCTCACACCATTTTAGACAAACACAACCGTGTTGTTATATTCCCTTAGGACAAGGAATATGCTTCTTTTTTGTCGTCGCATGTGTCATCAACTGTTATTGGCCAGTAATTGTTTCCTTTCTACCTCTTTTTTGCAAACAGGGCTATCCATTTCACCTTGTTGCTATTGCGACCTTTTGGTGAACTGCACAAATCACTTTTTTCTTAAGAGTGTTTTGTGCAGTTCTACCAAAATGTCACACGGGCAACGTCTCTACATTTCAGTGCGACTGCACAAATGGAGATTGGTTTTGCTCTATCCTCCTCATCCAACTCCGAGCCTAATCTTCTCCAACTAGTTAGACTTAAGAGAGACTGCAAAGGTGACCGACTTCTATTTGTGTGTTTATTGTTTCATTAGCAGTCCTCTATTATCATAATCACACTTAATATCTTTGGAACAAGGACGCTCAGATCTATTTTAGTGGAACTACACAAAATGATCGGAATGTTGCATGCTCCAAAGAGCTACTTTTTTCCCAACATGCCTTGTTGATTTAGACAGAGCTGGGGGGACATTGCTACCAATGAAAGCATGGATCAATTTTAATTTAACACCTTCTCACAACTTTGTCTTCAGTTGTGATGTAAATATTAGCTCTGATTAGCAAGGAAGTTAGTTTTTTATTGTTTTTGAAAGAGCATCGATGGCAAGACACACGAGACAAAAGCTGAAAGCTCACACCATTGTACAATTTCATGTCGCTGGAAAATTATATGTACAGTACGTCAATTATGTAAACAAATGCTGGAATCTTGATAGCATTGCCAGAAGCCTCTTCGGCATCCGGGTCCATGTGCCATGCACAAAATTATACTCCTTCATTCCTAAATATTTGTCTTTTTACAAATTTCAAATGGGCATATTTTAGAGTGTAGATTCACTCATTTTGCTTCGTACGTGTACTCCCTCCGTTGCTAAATATTTGTCTTTCTAGAGATTTCAACAAGTGACTACATAGGGAGAAAAATGAGTGAATCTACACTCTAAAATATGTCTATATACATCCGTATG
Organism: Triticum dicoccoides; assembly: GCF_002162155.2. Taxonomy (NCBI): domain Eukaryota; kingdom Viridiplantae; phylum Streptophyta; class Magnoliopsida; order Poales; family Poaceae; genus Triticum; species Triticum dicoccoides. The sequence continues at coordinate 434,040,507 of NC_041392.1, read as the reverse complement.
TAGTAGTCCATTTGAATCTCTAAAAAGAAAAATATTTGAGTAGTCGCTCGTTGAAATCTCTGGAAGGAAAATTACTCCGGAGTATATTTAAGAACCGAGGGGGTAGTGCACAGTCGCATGGGAGACTCAGACCGGTCGTTGCGCCGCATTAATAGTGAGTAATGAGCAGCAAAATCATAAGCCCCACCTTTGCCATTGTTAGTTGCTCAGAAGAAGCAACCATCAATACGCTCTTCTTTGAATCCGCTCATACTACTCCATCCATCACAGTTTATAGAGCGCGCTTCAGAAAAAGAGAAAATCTCTAGGACCAAGGCGACTAGCAATCGGCCTGAAAAATAGCTTTGGTAGTTATATCACGGCGTCTATTACTAGAGGAAATAATGCGTACACACATGCATGCAGTGCTTCCACCCCGGGTACACACATGCATGCACTTACTCCACTCCATAGTACTACATCGAGAGAAAATTGTGGTTACCACGCCCTAATTAATTGAGCATTACACCAAACGCGTCTAAAGTCTCTCTAGGGGTGGAAATGCATTGAGAGAAATGCATCATAATGAAGCGCGCCCTGTAAACTATGACGGAGGGAGGAGTAGTATGAAGGTGCAAAACCAAGTACGCGTATGGCCAGTCGGTCAACGCACCTCCTCTTGGCGTATCACTGACATGTGGGACCGGAGTGTGAGCAAACCGATCTCAATTGACGGCAAAATGGCCAACCCGCCGTTCCTTGAGAGAGACGAGGAGCGAGAACACACAGACGGGCTCGCACGGAGGCCAAGATATATTTGAGCATGGTTGATCGATATCATCATTACATGTTGGGTTGCCATTTTCCGCCCTTCTCCGGAATAAATGTGTACTTTATCAAAGATTAAAAAAATAAGAGTACAGAGGTTCCACCATGCGGTTCTAGTAGTAGTACTACTCGTACTACTAAACCTTGCGCTTGGCTCTTCGCCTCGTCATGAAGTCGAACAATGATGGTACTCCGCATGTTCGGTACTAGTACAGTGTATGCATCTAGCAATCTGACACCGAATGAACTAATGCATGTCCACCGCCTGGGCGAGGGTACGTTGCATTAGTCAAAAGGCGTAAGCAAGCTTCACCTTGTCCCGCAAGCTTCTCCTCGTTCTGTGAGTTGATGGGACACACCAAAAAGTAGTGCTAGTCCATAATCCCTCCTTTCCGGTTAATATGGCTTAATCTTTTTTGCGGGTAAATGAGAGACCTTTATTGTTATATAAGCATTCTTAGGACGATCAGCCAAGATACTGGTCACTAGGAAGCGAGGTACCCCTCAAAAAAATAAGTAGGAAGCGAGGTGTTTCATCAAGCCAGCTCTCGGCCACATTCAAAGTGCAGCAAGCACGGTTCGCACAAAGATGTGCCGCAAGGTTTGCTGACCTATTTACATGCTGAGTAACAAAAAAAAAGAGGAAATATTACCGAGCGCTCCTATTTGTAATAGGATATGAGCCAGAATTAAGCGAGAATTGTGGCGAGTGTTCCATGCAATCAACTTCCATTATCACATGCGAGAAGCCTCGAAGAGAACCAAATGTGTTGAAGATTGCTTTATCACATTTTAAAAATATAATAAGAGTGCAGACACTCCTCCATACAGTTCCTGGTACTAGTATAGTACATACCTCTATAGACTATAGTAGTAGTACTAGTACTAGTAAACTTTGCACTTGGTTGTTCGCCTCTTCGGGAAGTGCAACAATAATAGTACTAGTACACTGTATGCTTCTGGCAATCTGACACTGAATTAACTGTTGCACATCCACCGCCTGAGCGAAGGAGAGCTTACATTAGTCAAAAGTTTCTCCTTGTCCTGCGAGCCACCGCGCACAAGCTTCTCCCGTCCTGCAAGCTTCTCCTCATTCGGCAAGTTGACGGGACACATCAAATTAAGTAATGCTAGTCCATAACGCCTCCTCTCCGGTTAATATGGCTTAATTTCAAACGAGATAAATACACTGTCTGTCACTGTATATTTGTAAAAATACGGTCAGTGGACTTCATAATAGCTCATTGCGCTGAATATATACATCTTCCGGTGTTTATACGGCCACTAGCTCACCCTGGCTGAGTATGTGTGTGCATGCACGTGTAGGTTGAGCACTTGAGCGTGACCGTGTGTGTTCCATTGTGTGCTCGGACATGCATGCATTAGAGCGTCGTGCGCGTTTTTGCGTCCATGTGTACATGTGACTGTTGCATACACGTAGGGGGAGTACGTGTAGGGGCCACTAAAGGAGCAGTCAAATCACACAGTAAGTTAGTCGGAAGAAGCAACCATCATTTCACTCTTCAATGACACGTACGCAATATAAAATGGTTGATACAGAGAGAAAAAGAAAACCACTACATATACACTAGCAGGAGCCTAAGCTACAAGCCTGCTTGCTTGGGTTGCTCTCTTCACAAGCATAGAACGACAGTGGCCACACCGCTGGTCACATATCCGGCCTAATCCCGCAGCTGGGGGAAGGGAACAATGCTCTGCGTAGACGCGGTCAACATCGGCGAGGGAGAAAATCCACACTCGGTGCGTCCTAATAGGGGGTCACCGCGGTATGGGCCGATGCCACGTCCCAACCGCCCTTCTAGCTACAGCCCCACGTCCTAGGTAGTCCATCTTCCTTTTGGAGCCGGCTTGCTCCACTACTGCAGCTCCCCACGTAGCTCCATCTCCATGTTGATCTTTCTCTACTTCTATCGGCTTCTACTTGTGATGAGTTTATGTCTCATGAACTAGTGTCAGTACTATTATTCTAATCACACTTCTTCAATATCTTTGCCATCAGGGATGCTCAGCTCGATTTTAGTGGAACTGCACAAAAGCATCGTATGACCCGAGGGTGCCAGCCGTCTTTCCTTTGACAGGTTCTACTTGGCTAGGAAATCAAATCTTGTTTAGGGTTTAGGGTTTAAGTCGTAGTGGCCCCATCAGTAGTTTTTCTTCCGTACACGCTCTCACAACTTTTGTCTTTAGTTGTGAAGTAAATATTGGCTATGATCTGTGAATCATTGAGTTGCATCAGCATGCGTGTTAGTTTTCCTTTGTATTTGACGGAATGTTGTAACGGGGCAACCTTGGAGCAGGAATGAAAATGGAGTGGAAAGTTTCTGTTTTTCCGGAGAAAAAATGGAAACGGAGAGAAACCAATGTTTCGTTTTGTTGGATCGCGCCATCGAGCAAAACCAATGTTTAAATCACGTATGTCGCGTTCGTGTCTCACCCTCCTCCACGGCTCGACCCCACACGGTCGCTCGGCATGCCACTCACCGCAAACCGAGTATACGATAACTTTCCCGCCTGCTTGTCGATGGATCGCGCCATGGAGTACTAGAACTATTGGAAGAGATTGACGAGTTGGGGGAGGACAGCTAGCTGTAGCAAGGACTCCCAAGAACTTTTTACATGCATGTTGTGGCCGGCTATTGCGACCTTTGAACGCTGAGCAGTCGCGTGCACCAGGAAGCGGCATGGGCGACGCTCTCTCGACCGGTGCGCCGCTTCAATGCCGGCGCCAGTGAGAGGTCGCGTCCGCTCTGGCCGGGCATGAATGCGGCACTGACCGTTTTGGACAGGAGCGGCCGTGGCAGCGGTCCGGACGCCCGCAAACAAGACATGATGTATGTTAATACTGCCTGTATATAATTAACAACGTAAATAATGTGCCAGTTGGACAAATATGATTGGAGATGGAGATGGAAATGAAATTTTACGTAAACACGGATATGCATGTCTATGTCTATGTGTTTGTGCGCGACGACTCTCGCGACCTGGAAGCGGGGGCGTGTTTTTGATCGAGTTTTCTTTCTTGGTACGTTAAAAAATTGTCCGCCTGTTTTCGTTTCTTTTTTCCGGGAACGCGCGTATTCTATTTTAAAACCACTGCTATGGAGAGATTGTTTTACTCCATTATAGCCTCTTGTTTGATAGAGTTTCTCGCGTCTCGCTCTCTCACCCTCTCCATATCAAAACAAGATGACAGTGTCCACACTATCTCTCTCCTCACCGGTGGTCACAGATCCGGCCGAATCCCGTCCGCTGCGGTAGGTGAGGAGGTGCAGCATTAACGTTGTCGCCGTCGGCGATGGAGGAAGCCCAAGCGCATCGTCCTCTCGGAGCCGGCGCTGGTGCGGACGAAGGTACTCCGCACCCTTGTTCGCTGCTATCGTGTGGGAAGATCCCTCCCGCCCGCCTAAGCGACATATCTCCCACCTGAGGTATAACTTCTTGTACTGGTCCAGCTCCCCAGGTCGCTGCATGCGGGTTTTCTTCTATGCGACTACTTACCAGCTCCCAATGTATAGTAGCTAGGGTTCGTCGGCTGGTCCAACATCACCTACTATTATAGAGGAAATGCCACTCGAAAAGTTGTCCTGATTTATGCCTCGGTGGACGTATACATGTTGTTTCGAGAAAAAGTACATGGTGGTTGTGCGGTCATTGTCCATATGCTCCTATTGCTGCTGCTAATCTAATACTATCACTGGTTAAATGAAGAAATGTTTTTTTCTCGGGTATCCTGGTTTAGTTCCCATCAAGATAATCATGATGCTTCTATTTGTTGGTGTACTTTTCATAATTCTTATTGACAATTGTTGTTAATCTTGTAAAACAAAGTAACAACACTATATCCCTTTTTTATATTTTTGGAAACAGCGATGTGTATCTCCATACCCGGGCATGTCTTCCTCAATATTAGTGGAACTGCACAAAATTGGATGGCCATTGTTGTTCCGCCTCACTGTCCTCTGCCACGTGGTTCTTCCTTCCTCGAGCTTAACTACTGAGAAGAAACAGACCACAGTGAGGATTTGTCGAACTTCATAGGTGCTTCACCCAAACTTGATGCCAAGTGGATGACGCATCACCATGATGACCTATCGATGCTCATGGTTGAGCCTCATGGTTGCGTCGGCTGGTGAAGCTGATCGATTTTTAATGAAAAACAAGTTGTCTTCCATCAGTGCCTCTTTGCTTGTTACCCACAAAGATGATATCCTTCGTCAGTTCACCTTGGTTGCGTTGGAGACGCAGTCGTCTTTCACGTTGGTGCAATTTTATCACACAATTGGCTATGAACCAAATGTTTCCTCAAAGAAGGATCGACATCTGTACTAAGAGCATAAGTTTTGTATTAATTTCTAAGCCTTCTCACAACTTTGTATCCAGCTCCCCTGTAATTTTATTTGTCTAGCTATTAACTTTGATTAAAAAAATGGTGTTGACTAAAACCCCGGATGGACGTAGTAGCCCTCCATTTTTATTTACTCCACATATTAGATTTGACTGAAGTAAAACTTTGCAAAGTTTGACAAAGTTTAGGCCGAACACAACAAACCATAATTATTAGAGAGGGCAAATTGTACATACTCTCAAACCTTTCCGATAATTGAAATTAAAATTCTTTATTTGTACACACTCTCACACGTTTTCGATAATTTGGGGCATGTGTGGTTGTTCACTTAAGGGAGGGTAGTGTACCGCAAGTGAAGGACAGCAAGTGCGACCAGGACGCGTGGACAGTAGTTTTCTTCACTGGTACTGAGGGAGTCCTGGATTAGGGGGTGTTCGGATGGCCGGACTATACCTTCGGCCGGACTCCTGGACTATGAAGATACAAGATTGAAGATTCCGTCCCATGTCTGGAAGGGACTTTCCTTGGTGTGGAAGGCAAGCTTGGCGATACAGATATGAAGATCTCCTACCATTGTAACCGACTTTGTGTAACCCTAACCCTCTCCGGTGTCTATATAAATCGGAGGGTTTTAGTCCGTAGGACAACATACACATCAACAATCATACCATAGGCTAGCTTCTAGGATTTAGCCTCCTCGATCTCGTGGTAGATCTACTCTTGTACTACCCATATCATCAATATTAATCAAGCAGGACGTAGGGTTTTACCTCCATCGAGAGGGCCCGAACCTGGGTAAAACTTCGTGTCCCTTGCCTCCTGTTACCATCCGGCCTAGACGCACAGTTCGGGACCCCCTACCCGAGATCCGCCGGTTTTGACACCGACATTGGTGCTTTCATTGAGAGTTCCTATGTGTCGTCGCCATCAGGAAGGATGCCTCGCCCCGTCTTTAAAGACGGCACCGTTGCTAAGGGAGCTTTGGCTGTCAGCCAAACCCTCCGGTTAGGTGGCTTTCTTGTGACCGCCTGTTCGGCTTCTGCGCCGACGATGACCTCTCGAGCCATCGAAAACAATCTTCATGTCAACTCGGAACTCGCCGAGCAGTTAGATCCAATAGAGCTTTCCTCCATAAACGAGCTCTTGGATCGCTTGACCGCCCTGGGAGTCGCTATGGATTACGACCAGATTGGGCCTAAAACCAATCTGAGAGAGATTAACTCTCCCCAAGTCACCCATCACGTTGCCGTGGTAGAGGGACAGTGCGGTGACCCTTCATCTATCTTAAGGACTCGCTACGTCCGGATTCCCGATCCCTCCAAGCCGAATACCCGCGGAGGGGAGGATATCACTCAAGACCTGAACTTAGAGTCAGGCGACGGGCTGGATTCATTAGACAACATCCAGGAATCCAAATTTTCGAGTTCAAATATTCCTCGGCCTCTGAGCCTTAGATGGGGTGAGGCTTCGGATTTAATTCCATCCACCCACCCCAACACAAGCGATCTATCCAAAATCAGGCAAGAACCCGATGAAACAGTACATCATTACTGGGCTAGATTCCTCCTGGTCAAGAACAGGCTAAGGGACTGCCGCGAGGAAGACGCAATATCAATCTTCTGCAATAATTGCACGGACAAGGGAATACTCAACGCCATAAGTCGCCGTGATATTACACGCTTCGCTGACTTGGCGTCCATTGTACGAAAGTACTATGCGATGGAAAGCGCCTGGAAAACCGAAATAAAATTTTGGGACAATCCGGCCCTGAATACAAACCCAGTCCGAAATAAAAGGGTGCATCATCACCAGTCACCTGGGTCAAGCACTAAAAAGCAAAAACCCTCTACAGGGCATGGAACCGTACAGGAAGGGTGGCTTAATGGACCCTGTAAAATTCACAGTACAGAGGACGCCACACCAACTCACAGCCTCAGAGCATGTTGGATACTCCGGCAGGTGGCCAAAATTGGCGAAAATCTCCTAATTCCGGAGGCCACAGAAAGCCACCCCAGAGACACCAATATGGTATTAACAGTCTTCGAGACTTCCGCATCAAATAATACGCGAAAAAGGACATTCCGCAGCCTTGCCGAAGTCTACCAAGTAGCAACAATAAACCCATGGAGCGACACGGCTATTACCTTTAACGCCAGTAATGAACCTAAATTCCAAACAGCCCGAGCACCAACCGCTTTGGTCCTCAGTCCAATAGTGGACGGCTTTCGTCTTACCAAGGTACTCATGGACGGCGGCAGCGGATTGCACCTCATTTATGAGGAGACTCTTCAAAAAATGGAAATAGACTGGAACCGCATTGAGCGAAGCAGCATAACCTTTAGAGGAATAATCCCCAGTGCGGAAGCGCCCTGTATAGGAAAAATCACACTAGACGTGGTGTTCGGCACGCCGGATAATTACAGGTCCGAAGAGGTCACGTTCCAGGTGGCTCCGTTCAGCAGCGGTTATCATGCTTTGCTAGGGTGGGAAGCGTTTACAATCTTCCAAGCAATACCCCATTACGGGTACATGAAGCTCAAGATGCCCGGGCCTAACGGGATCATCACTCTCGCTAGTGATCCGGACATAGCACTCCGCGCTGAAAACAAGACAGCCGCACTGGCCCTCGAGGCATTATCCGAAGCCCTAGCGGCTGAGGAGCTGACTGCGCTACGCTCTACAGTGAATAGGGATGATGTGGTACTCGACAAAAGATCCAAGTCCACCTCCTTTAAACCGGCGGACGAAATAGTCAAATTCCATGTCCATCCAACGGACCCCAATAAAACAGCTTCCATCGGGGCACAGTTAAACCCTGATGTCGACGCCGCATTGCGAGAGTTCCTACGAGAGAACTGGGACATTTTCGCCTAGCACCCTTCAGACATGCCAGGAATCCCGCGCAGGCTGGCCGAGCACAGCTTAAATATCCAAACAGGATTCAAACCTGTCAAACAGGCTCTTCGACGTTTTTTCGAACCTAAGAGACAGGCCATGGGAGAGGAGCTAGCAAAGCTATTGGAGGCCGGATTCATTAGAGATATAAAACATCCAGACTGGCTAGCAAACCTGGTGATGGTACCAAGGAAGGACAAATCCTGGCGCATGTGTGTTGATTTTAAAGACCTTAACAAGGCTTGCCCAAAGGATCCCTTCCCCCTCCCCTGCATCGATCAAATTATCGACGCTACCGCAGGACACGATTCATTGTGTTTCCTCGATGCATATTCTGGCTACCATCAAATCAAGATGGCAGAACCAGACCAAGCCGCAACGGCATTTATCACACCATACGGGCCATTCTGCTTCAACACAATGCCCTTCGGGCTCAAAAATGCCGGCGCAACATATCAGCGCATGATTCAGACATGTCTGGCAAGCCAGATCGACAAAACAGTGGAGGCATATGTAGATGATGTGGTCATCAAAACAAGACATGTTGAATCTCTAGTAGACGACTTGAGGCTCACATTTGATAACCTCCTGACATACGACATCATGCTCAACCCGGAAAAGTGCGTTTTCGACGTGCCAGCCGGAAAGCTCTTGGGCTTCATTGTATCCGGTAGAGGAATTGAAGTAAATCCAGCCAAGATACGAGCTTTGTCGCAACTGGACATCCCAAAGGACCTCAAACAAATACAAAAGTTAACCGGATGCGTGGAGGCTTTAAGCCGCTTTATCTCCCGCTTTGGAGAAAAGGCCCTACCCCTTTACCGCCTCCTTCGGCGCACCGAACACTTCAAATGGACGGATGCAGCCACGGCCGGACTCGACAAAATAAAAGCCATACTGGCAACAAACCTAGTCCTGGCCGCGCCAATCATTGGCGGACCAATCAGGTTGTAAGCGCAGTGCTCGTCGTCGAACGAGAAGCGGACGGACACAAATTCCCCCTTCAAAAGCCGGTCTATTATGTGTCCACTGTCCTCACTCCCTGCAAATCACGGTACCCGCATTATCAAAAGATTGCGTACGCGGTATTCATGGCATCCCAGAAGCTACGACACTACTTTCAAGAGTGTTCAATAACGGTAGCCTCGGAAGTACCACTTAACGATATTATAAACAACCATGACGCAACGGGCCAGATTGTGAAATGGGCCATCCAGCTCCTCCCGTTCGACATAACTTATAAGCCAGGACGAGCCATCAAGTCACAAGTCTAGGCCGACTTCGTCGCAGAATGGACGGAGGCCGAACTCCCTAAAGAGTATGGCACATGTTCAAATTGGATCATGCATTTCGACGGCTCCAAGATGTTGGCCGGACCGGGGCTGGCGTCGTTTTGACGTCCCCCACAGGAGACACAGTTCAATACGTACTACAGATTATGTACACGGACTCTAACAATGCAGCCGAATATGAGGCCCTTTTACATGGTCTCCGGATGGCAGTATCCATGGGCATCCAACTCCTAGAGGTGCGTGGGGACTCGAACTTCACAATATCCCAAATAAATGGAGACTTCGATGCCAAGGATCCAAAAATGGCAGCTTACCGCAACACCGTCCTAAAAATGTCAGCTCGGTTCGAGGGGCTTGAATTTCACCATATAGCCCGGGAAAAAATCAGGCGGCAGATGTCCTGGCACGCATCGGCGCAAAACGCGATGTAGTCCCCCCCAACATCTTTTTGGAAAGGTTGTTCAAGCCATCCGTAGCATGGGAAGGGGAGCCGAACAATAACAGCCCGGACCCAACCGCACTGCCCGACACCGAACATTCTGACACAATCGGAGGCTCTGCCAATGAAATAACACCTTCAGCCCACGTAATAATGGTCGTCATCACCCCATGGACAGAACCATTCCTCGCCTACCATACTAGCCAGGAACTCCCCGAGGACCAAAATGAAGCACGCTGCATAGTGCGGCGATCCAAAGCCTACAGAGTCCACGAGGGAGAGCTTTATAAGAAAAGCACTACCGGAGTCCTTCAAAGGTGCATCTCCGAAGAGGAGGGGCGGAATCTCCTGGCTGAAATTCATGCCGGACTCGGCGGTCATCACGTTGCAGCCCGGTCCCTTGTAAGCAAGGCCTTCCGTACAGGCTTTATTGGCCGACGGCCTGGGCAGACGCTCAGGATTTAGTCCAACGATGCACCGGTTGCCAGCTCTTTGCAAACCAAACCCATATGCCACCCACCGCCCTCCAAACCATCCCCATTACTTGGCCCTTCGCGGCCTGGGGGCTTGACATGGTTGGACCCCTTAAAGGCGGAACCCACAAGCAAAAATACTTACTGGTCATGGTGGATAAATTCACCAAATGGATAGAAGCCAAGCTGGTTAAGACGGCCGAATCCGGACCGGTGATAGACTTTATATCCGGGGTTGTACACCGTTACGGCGTCCCCCACAGCATCATCACTGATAACAGCACGAACTTCACAGCCGACGAGGTAAAACTCTAGTGCAAAAACATGGGCATCAAGCTCGATTATGCTTCCGTCTATCACCCACAAACTAACGGCCAGGTCGAACGTGCAAATGGTCTTATCATGAGCGGCATCAAACCCAGATTAGTGCGGTCCCTCAAGGAATCTAACACGCACTGGGTAGAGGAGCTCGACTCCGTACTCTGGGGGCTGTGGACCACGCCGAATCGCACCACCGGATACACACCATTCTTTATGGTGTATGGCGCAGAGGCAGTTTTGCCTTGCGACATAATTCATGACTCACCTCGAGTGCGCATGTATGAAGAAAGAGAAGCCGAGCTCGATCGGCAGGACAGCTTGGACGCATTGGAGGAGGAGCGCGACGTGGCAAAAGCCCGTTCTGTATTCTATCAACAGCAGGCTCGAAGATACCAAAGCAGAGAAGTACGGGCCAAAAATTACAACATTGGCGAATTAGTTCTACGACTACCAGACAAGAAAAAGGACAAACTCAAGCCCAAGTGGGAAGGTCCCTTCATAATTGACCAAGTCCTGACTGGTGGAGCGTACCGCCTGCAGGATGCATCGGATAACCGACTCAAGCCAAACCCATGGAATGCAGCCCATCTCCGAAGATTCTATGCCTAGCGTCGGACTCTGTGTTCGTCTCCTTCTTCTGTCCATTTTTTATATTTTCTGTCTTACATTTATCTTCTTCTCTCTCTCTCTCTCTCTCTTGTAGCCTCTAAAGGCTCATAAAGTGACGCGCTATCCGTGCTCATTAAACCTGGGGGCTTCTTTAAACAGAAGCTTATTCATGCGAGCTTCATGCCCAACACATGTGTCACACTTCCGCATGTACCTTTTATTCACCACTATATGCATCGATATGACTTAAGTTTTGGCCAAGCTGGGTTGCCTGGCTCCTGTGCTTACCCCTACGTTCCCGATTGTTCGGCTAGGTGGTAAAGGGAGCACCTCTGCGATTGTTACTGCCGGGTCAGCCGGACATGTACCTCAGACTGGGTGAAGCCGAAAGCTAGCGTTCTTAAGGGAATATTCGGTCAGTGAACTAAAGATGATATTTTTTTTATTTTTATCTATACGCCCCCAGATGTTTTTCCTGTGTTTCTTTTCGCAGCATGGACATGCACCTTAGGGCATGCCTCCCAGGGAAAGGAACCCCTAACGGAACTATTCTCCCTAGAAGATGTTTCTTACTAACCATGTAATATAACATACCTAGTCGGGCACTTGTCTGTTCACGCCCTAATGACCCCTACACCTGGTCTCCATGCATTCTCCGGTTCCTATATAACCGCATGGGAATTCGGACACACTCCGGACCGTCAGGTCCCGAGGCTGACGCGAAAAGGTCGGCCATGACAAATGATCTATAATACGGCTAGAAGGCATTATAAATGTCAATTAAATTACATAGTCATTTTGACTGGTTGTATTCCTCTTCAATACCATCTAATAGGCTGTCTAATTTACAGTCTTGCTGGGAATACTTTGCGGCCAACTCTACTTGGTCGTATACTAAGCTTACAGGGATCTCCTTCCCATCGGGCCCTACAGGACCGACCTATGCCATGTGGTTGGGGTCAGCCTTTGCGTACCGCGTCTTCACCATGGCCCAGGCCTCCCTAGCGCCTTGACGGCAGGCTGATATCTTCCACAATCGGAAGCACCTCCGTGCTCCCTTTAGCTTCTCCGAAAGCTCTCCAAGACCTTTGGGCATGGAGACGGATGGCCACAGGGCCTGGGCGACGCCTCGCATCGCCTACCGAACTCGATCGAGTAGTTGCGAGAGCTCGGGAAGAAGGTCACCCGTAGAACCGGGCATCTCCTCTGCAGGACGACCCGTTAGCACACCTACAGACATTGCTCTGTTAGTCGACTTCCCCGCCAAACTTTCTTTCAAAAGGTTCGTTCAAGCACTTACTAAATATGCCGCGCCGAAGCCGCTGATTCTCCTTCACGGAGTCTGACAGCTAGGCACGAACATCTTTCAGCTCGACTCCCAGCCTGGTGTTGGCATCTTGGAGATTGTTCTTCTCCCCCATCACCTTTAGTAGCACCCTCTCACCAGCCTTTAGCTGGCGTAGGAGGTGTTGCCTTTCCGGATTCAATCCGGCGCCATCTGCAATTTCATTTGTCAGATTCGCACCAAAGCCATGCTTCGCAAAATACTTATCTTTCAAAGTGTATATTACCAGAGGGGGTCTCCTTAGGCTCCCCTGCCACAGCTAGTGCGGCCTCCAGTTGGGCTTTGCACTCTTCCAGCTCCTTGGACAGTAGGGAATTCTTTTCTGTAAGAACCTGCATATCAAATGATCCTTAAATCAGTTATTCTAACTGTTTCAAGTCTCGGGGGCTACTGCTATATATATATTTACCAAAATTTTCTTACCCGTATGTCTTTTACATATTGCTCTGTGGCTCTGGCTAGACCATTTTGAGCGGCACGGAGGTGCACATCTCCTGAGTTGAAGGCATCTAACTCCCCTTGGGAGAAACAAGCGTCGCGAAGAATTGTCCGGCGACGCCTGTGGTTCATGGCACTCTCCACCTCAGAGTTGGTGGCAGACAACCCGTCCACATCCTCCGTCGGAGGAGCATCTGGCATGCGCCTTGCGTTCGCCTCTACCTCCGGACCGGGCTTTGGAGCCTGGCTGGTGGAGGCGCGATTGGCAGCCTCTCCGGGTATAGTCCGGCGAGGTCTCTTTGTCCTGAAGAGAGCACGAGTGTCAATGGGCCTCGAAGGTATAACACCTGGGATAAGAGGGCGCGCCATACCTTTGCGCTGACGCCTCGGTCCGGACTGCACTTCTTGTCGGCCCACGGGGCCCCACGGCCCCTTGTTGGCTTGTCGCCGCAGGTTCGGCCTTCCGCCTTAAAAACCTCCCCTGCAAAGTTCGGTTGCAATCAGGAAACTGAACACGAGTGGGCGGACACCTATTCGGGGTACTGGGACTTCGATCTCAGGTACTTGGGGCGTCAGGATTAGCCCTGGGTAATCGGCCGTCATGGCCACCAAGGCGTTGTCCTCGCTCAATTGATGGAACACTCCATCTATCAGCTCCACAGATATGTCCGGATCCTCTTGAGAGGCCGGGTCGAGGGACCGTCCTGGGTCCTCGGGTTGTGGAGGAGGGCTGCTTATTTCCTTAACAGCCCGGCGCAGTTCCTGCATTAAAGTCGTCATACTGAATATTTAACAATGGGAATACAAAATGGATGGACAAGTAAATACGGCCGCTTACCCAACTCGGGGGATTGTGCATGGAGAATCCACCCTGAGGGTTGACGCGGAGAAATTCTTCCTCTTCTCCCTTATACAAAGTGGACAAGATCTTTAGTAGAGCGGCAGCTGAATCCGGCCCCTTACGATCGTAGCGGGTGGCATCGTCCTCCCCGTTGAAGTCCCACATGGGGTGGCTTCTATACTGAAGCGACTGCACCCCCCGCATAATACATTTGGCCATAACCCCGATCATGGTTAGTCCGGAATGGGCTAACAATCTTATTCGGCCCATCAGGTAAATGATGTCCCTGTCACTTTCCCTCTAAGGGCTCCGTTGGCACCAGCTTTGGTGCTTCTTTAAGGGAGCACTGTTGAATTCAGGGAGGCCGATCCGGACAGGATCCGGTAGCGGGACGTCTTCTATATAGAACCATTCCGAGGGCCAGTCTTCGGACGCCATCTTTGGGATTCCGGACAGATATCCGGTCCCGGCGATGCGCCACACTTCGGCTCCGCCCACTTGATACATTGACCCCTTCTTGGAACAGGGCACGAGGCAAAATAGCTCCTTCCACAGTCCGAAATGAGCTTCAACACCCAAGAACAGCTCGCAGAGGGCTACAAAGCCCGCGATATGCAATACTGAGGCAGGCGTGAGATGATGTAGCTAGAGGCCGTAGAACTCCAGCAGCCCCCGGAGAAATGGGTGGATTGGAAATCCGAGTCCCCTTATTAAGTAAGGGACAACGCACGCCCACTCTCCTTTGGAGGGATTAGGGGCATTCTCTACTTGCTCTCCGCCGTTGTAGACGGCAAGACCAGCTCGAACCGGGACCATATAGGCCGGGGGGAGAAATCCCTTGGTCTGGAGCATCACTAGCTCGCTATGCGGGATGGAACATCTCTCCCAATATCCAGGCTTAGGGCTGGAAGGGCGAGGGGAGGAGTTGCGACGGCTGGCCATGGTGGAATGGACCTTTGTCGGATGCGCTCTAATGAACACTCGCGGAGGGGAGAAGGTGTGGATTGGATCTAAATCCTTGTCCCCTTAAATAGGGCAGCTCATTTATGCGGCTAGGGGTGTGAATGTAAAAACACTCAGACTTTTCATATTCGTTTGACACGTGGGAAGCGGCCATTATTGGGCGTAGAAGCCAAGGAGCGCAACATCTACAAGAAACCGGACTTTATTCAAACAGGTACCCGAAATTTGGAGGAGAACCCGCCTTGCAATGCCGAAGACAATCTGCGCGCCCGACTCATCGTCATTGAAGCCTGGTTCGGGGACTACTGAGGGAGTCCTGGATTAGGGGGTGTTCGGATGGCCGGACTATACCTTCGGCCGGACTCCTGGACTATGAAGATACAAGATTGAAGATTCCATCCCGTGTCCGGAAGGGACTTTCCTTGGCGTGGAAGGCAAGCTTGGCGATACGGATATGAAGACCTCCTACCATTGTAACCGACTTTGTGTAACCCTAACCCTCTCCGGTGTCTATATAAACCGGAGGGTTTTAGTCCGTAGGACCACTTACACATCAACAATCATACCATAGGCTAGCTTCTAGGGTTTAGCCTCCTCGATCTCGTGGTAGATCTACTCTTGTACTACCCATATCATCAATATTAATCAAGCAGGACGTAGGGTTTTACCTCCATCAAGAGGGCCCGAACTTGGGTAAAACTTCGTGTCCCTTGCCTCCTGTTACCATCCGGCCTAGACGCACAGTTCTGGACCCCCTACCCGAGATCCGCCGGTTTTGACGCCGACATGTACGTTAAATAAAGAGTTTCGGTTCATACTTACACAATTTAAAATGATTTTTATGGAGAGAATAAGAAAACCACTCCACTATATATTAGTTGTATACATGAATACTATATGGACGTAGCTTCATTGACTTTAGTGCACCTGCCTTTGGGTTTATGACAGGTGTGCCCAAAATGTGGCTGGCCCACCCTGTCATACAGCCAAAAGCAGGTGCAGTTATGGCACTGAAGCTTAGTACGTACTACAATATATATATATATATATATATATATATATATATATATATATATATATATATATATATATAAGCTGGAGCCTCAGTGCTTGTTCGCTAGGGTTTGCACTCTTCACACTCTCGTCGCACTACATATATATACACGCTAGAGGCTCAGCATTCCTTTGCTAGGGTTTGCTATAGTCACTGTCTCTCACCCTCTTCACCAGATCTAAACAAGACTGTGTTGTGGCCTCTGTTTCTCTCACCCCCTCACAGCTAGCGAAGGAGGCGTCCGGATCCCGTCGCACCGGGAAGGGGAGGAGGTGCAGCGTTCACTCTATCACCTTCGGCAAGGGAGGAAATCCACTGCCGGCTGCGCTTTTCTCTTTCACCCAGCGCCTATGCGGGAGGGCCACGACCCCTTCTTCCTCGCCGCCATACGTAGTGTGGGCAGATCCGACCTCCCGCCGTACGCCTTGCCACATCCTGACGACCCTAAGGTATAAGATTCTTTGAAACCGTCATTGGTCTAGCTACATGCTGATCATTTTCGATTCCGTAGTCGAATCTAGGTCTTGGTTCAAAGAGGAAAGAAGGGTGCGGTGGGGTGGAGCATGAATCTAGGACGTGGTTCAATGAGGAAAGGAGGGAGGGAAAGTAGTATAGACTAGCTATCCAGCCGCTTTGTTTGTCGAAAAGGGGAAAAGGGGGTAACCCAGTACACACATCTGCAAGGAACCAAACTCTTTGTTGAAAAGGGAAAGAAACTGGGGGTCGGGTAGTTTGTGTAGGACTAGATTTGCTGCCCTCACATCGGAAAAAGTTTCAAAGAGAACAAATATGGGACCAACGCAGATATGCTGCTTGGCTACATACTCTGCATCACCCATTTATACGTGTGGACACACATGGTGATGGCATGTCCCATGTCCCATCCACATGATCGTGCAGTGTGTTTTGAGATGTTATGCTACTTGTATTGGTACTGTTTTAAATAAATGTTGAATTAAAGCTATTGTATTTGAAGCAATGCCACTCTTAGGATTAACTACTGAACTATTTTAAGAGAATTTCTATGCTAATATGAATCAATGCAACCGTTTTAGAAATGCTACTGTCCTATACTTTGTTTTCCATCAAGATAAGGTAGATGCTTCTTTTTGTGGCCGCATGTTTCATCCTCCTTTACTGGCAGTAATTGTTTCCTTTTTTGCCTCTGTTAAATCAGGGATATCAATTCAACTTGTTGCTTTAGCAAACTTAAATGTCACACTGGCGACTTTACTTGATTTGAGAGTAACTGCACAAAACGAGATTGGATTTCCTATTCGTGTTGGCAGATTCGTACGTGATCTTGTGTGTGTCATGATAGGTTGGTACTTGCCTTCATCCACATGATCGTGCAGTGTGTTTTGAGATGCTGTGCTACTTGTATTGGTACTGTTTTAAATAAATGTTGAATTGAAGCTATTGTACTGCTGTCTTTTCCCATTAAGTAGTGAACAAAAATGGGACCAACCCAGACATTATGCTTGTTGCTTTGTTACAGCAAACTCTGCATCACCCCCTTTATAAGTAGATGGAAGCACATGTTGTTGTTGCACCCACTCTCCCCTGGAACTGTTTATGCTTTTTGTTAATCTAATGCCGCTGGTAAAATTAAGCAATGCCACTCTCAGAATTAACTACTGAATCCTATTTCAAAACTGCAACACTTGTTAGGGATTGGCAGGATTACCATTTTTGTGGCCGCATGTTTCATCCTCCTTTATTGGCCAGTAATTGATTCCTTTTTTTGCCTCTGTTAAAACAGGGATATCTATTCAACTTGTTGCTATTGTGACATTTTGCTTCGCTTAATTTTGGTGGAACTGCACAAAATGAGACCGGATTTCCATATATGTGTTGAGATCTCTCTCAAGTCTTCCTCATGAGTTGTTTCAAATCTTGTCTTGAAAGGTCAGTACCGACTTTCCTTAGAATTAACTACTGAATCTTAGTTCAAAACTGCAACACTTGTTAGGGATAGGTGGGAGTACCATTTCTGTTAGGGATCGGCCGGAGTACATGTTTAAGAAATGTATTGTTCAAATGATGTCTCTGTTATTATATATCAGTTACAGTGTTTTACAAATGGTACTATCCTGCTTTGTAGTTCTTTCTACATGTTTAACCAAGGTATTGTTAAGATAATGTCTCTGTTAAAATGAATCAGTCGCATTGTTTTAGGAATGATACTTTTCTGCTTTGTCGTTCTTTATACATCTTGAAACAAGGCATTGTTAGGATAATGTCTCAGTTAATATGAATGGATCACACTGATTGAGAATTGCTACTCTCCTGCTTTGTTTCCCATTAAGATAAGGTAGATCAGTAGATGTTTTTCTTATGGGAGTACAAGTCATCAACCATTATTTCTCAGTAATTGTTTTCCTTATACCTTTTGTTGCTTACAGGGATATCAAAATTAAAGCTCGTTTTTATTCCGACATTGATTTTAGTTGAATTGCAGAAAAGGAGCCAATGTGTCTAAGGCAAACTACAGCATTAGTAGGTTCAGTTGGTCTTTCCACTTTGCAGAAAGAAGCAGTCACTGTTTGTGCTACATTACACAAGGAATGATCGAGAAGCTTTACAGAGTATTAGTAGAGGCTGGTGACATGACCAGTCTGCAGAGAGCATAGGAAACTCTACAACACGTGGAGTGCACTGGGCAAAAAGTGCCCAAACAAGTATAGGATGTCAGGACAGGACTCCAAATCTGTCAATGTCATTCTAAGCAACAATGATGGGGCATCTGGGTATGGTAATCTGTTTACCATACTTTCAGTTTGTTAGTCCACCGATTGGTGGGTTGACACTGGGGCCAATATTCATGTGGGTGCTGCTGTGTCTTTGTTTTCTTGCAGCATATAAATACGATATCCACAGAGATGCTCAGCTTGATTTTAGTGGAACTGCACAAAATGTCCAGATGGTTTGTGTCCTCCATAATACTTTATCATGCACAATACATCGAATGGTTCTCTAATCATTCGTCATCACCTTGAGCCATCAGACTATATGTTTGAATGGTGCTGCCAGCGTCGGCCATTAAGAAGGGTAAGAAGAAAGACAAAAAGAGAGATGGCTCCTTTACTTGTGGTTCGAAGGAACACCGGGCAAACAAGTGCCCAAACAAGTACCAAGAAGCCAGGACATGACTCCAAGTCTATCAATGTCACTCTAAGCAACAATGATGGGGCATCTGGGTATGGTAATCTGTTTACCGTACTTTCAGTTTGTTAGTCCACCGATTGGTGGGTTGACACTGGGGCCAATATTCATGTGTGTGCTGATGTGTCTTTGTTTTCTGGCAGCATATAAATACGAAATCCACAGGGATGCTCAGCTTGATTTTAGTGGAACTGCACAAAATGTTCAGATGGTTCGTGTCCTCCATAATACTTCACATCATGCACAATACATCGAATGGTTATCTAATAATTTGTCATCACCTTGACCACCGGACTATCAGATGACAAACTGATGACATACCCTGCCCATTCCACAATCATAGGCATTACATATTTTGAATGGGAAAAGCTTGTCAAAGTTGACATTAGTTTAATATATTGGAATTGGAAAACCTTGTCAATTTTTGCTCATTGATGTTAGCCAGAAGACATGCATTTGATATTTTTGAGTGGGACACCCTTTGCTGTGAGCAACATCGATTGTTTTTTCCTATTCTTGTCTTCAGTTCAGAAGTAAATATTTACTTTGCTGAGATGCATAGTCACATGAATGTTGACTTATGTAAGATATTTTAAGAGTTTGTTCTGAATATTGTCTATCTAATGCCAGGCCTTGTGTTTGATTGCAAAGTTGAGCTTGGAATGTTGTGGCATGCGGCATCATGAGCTGTTCATCGTGCCTCCTGAGAATAATGCTTCGTATTGTTTTGCATGTCGATCTAATGCCAGTGATTTGCTTGTTAGGAAGATCATCCTCTTTTGTTGTTTCCGTGCTTAAGAAGTTCATCATCTTATGTTTCATTCATAGCCTATACGACAAGTCGGGTAGGTTAGACGTGAAACCATATGATCTTCTGACTAACTCATCATCTTAGGTCGTGATTGGATCGTCGTTTTCCAACCAAAACTGCTTGCAAAACTGACACTTGTAAATAAAAGTAGATGGTCTCGGGTGAAGCGCTTGGTTGGTTGATTTCGACTAGTAAAATATACACCGGTCCCTCAAATTACGCGCGTAACCCGCCAGTTTTACTTACAGACCTCGGGCCCTCGGTTTCATTACGCCTGTATTTTACGCGTTGTTTCCGATGACGAGTAAATTACACTTGTATCTTAATACAGATGTGAAATAAACCAGAGCTCCCAAGCACGACCTTACCGTTTCATGCCGTCTCAGTCTCTCAAAGGTGCTCATTGGTGTCTGATGATCCTGGCTTCCTGAATGAGCAGCGGGCGCTGTATCAGACCATCCGTAGGGCCCGCGAGGCCCTCTCCGTCGTCCTTTGATTTGTTGCGCTCGCCATGGCGCCCAACATTGTTAACATGGTCAATGAACATGAGGATTCACGAGATGACTTTATTTTGACTGGATGACAGTAGGGACCCACTAGGGCCATAGCCGTACGTACGTAAGTGCCTCCTTATTATGTACAACTATATATTTTTTGCTTCCTCCTGGTTTCCTGACATCATGGTCCCACACCATTGTCAACCTATGTAGTCAATATAAACGAGAGAATTTCACAAGGTGCGGCCGATAGCTAGGACAAGGCAGCTCGAGCAGTATTTGTGTTTTTGAGGCATGAGCACTGTAGAGTTTTTCTTGGCGATGTTTTCGTTGTCATTCAGAGGAGAGCAGGGTATTAACTGGGTGGGCTGTGGCCCGTCTAGCCCAGGACAGATATCCAGCCTAGATATTAATATTTTTCAAGATGAAAATGGCTAGCCCAGCTATACGTTGTTTTGAGGAATACCCAGGCAAGGTCAACCTGTTATTCTCCACCCCGTTGGGCTACAAATCTTTCCTAGGAGGGATGCATTAGGCTTAACAGGAAAATGGGCTTTAAAAATAATAAATGGGATGTAATTAGAAAAACTAGACAGTAACTATATAAAAATGCACCAAGCACGAAATTAGTTTATAAAGTATTATTTATGGATTTTGAAAATCTTAATTTTAAATTGTTGCACGCCCAATATTTCGTTAGATTTTTACGTAATACAAATTTATATTTAATCTTACTAGAAATTTCGGGATAAAAATATTTCGGATCCCATCAAAATGTGGGAAATTTTATTTAATTTTTTCTTGAACAGTTGGTTGAAATTATTAATCATTGTCCTAGGTAGAAAATGGGTTGTACTTTTAACAAACAGTAAATAGGCTATAGTAAATTCCATTAGAATTCAAAAATGGGATGTACATTCTAACAAATCGCAAATGGGCTATAAGTTCTCTGCCACACACTTGTGGGCCTACTAAGTTGACGCATC
The DNA here is from genome assembly GCF_002162155.2 of Triticum dicoccoides. Lineage (NCBI taxonomy): Eukaryota > Viridiplantae > Streptophyta > Magnoliopsida > Poales > Poaceae > Triticum > Triticum dicoccoides. The sequence continues at coordinate 434,019,205 of NC_041392.1, read as the reverse complement.
CCCTAAAAAAAGAAGTTGAAGCATATGCAAGGCTTTGTCAACTTATTATAGTCAACACACGGTTCTAGAAGCAGTGGCCGTTGGATGTCCATCCAATGGATGCTGTGCTTCTTCTTCAATCTCGGATATTCTAGCTTCACCCGCCCAAAAAATGATTCCTCCCCCTGACATTTGGGGCGCACCATTTCAGAAGATGGCATGTGGGCCTACTAAGTTGACGCGTACCAAGGGCTTTGTCAACTTAGTCAATATGAACGATTCTAGCTGCAGTGACCGTTCGATGTCCCTCCAACGACCATTGTGCTTCTTCAACTTCTCGTCTTCTTGCTCCAGCCGCCCAAAGCAGCGCCAGTCGTGCGGCCTGGGCCTGCCTCCCGTGGCCGGCTGTGCTGCCGCGGAGGCCTCACCGCCCCCTACTACTCCCATCGCTAGCCAGGCCATCCCTACTACTCCTCTCCGCATGGGCTTACACTGCCGCGTGTTCCCCAGCTCCGCGTCGTCCCCTTCCTAGGCCTCGCCGCTCGCCGTCGTCCACCGTCCTGGTGCTCTTGGCGCGGCATGGTCAACATTGTCAAGGAACGACTTCCATTGGAAGAGTACTGTATGTGGAGAGGCCGACAGCTGAGTCCACGGCAGCCGCAAGGAAGTGCCTCCTTATTATGCGGAAAATAATTATTCCTCCACCTGACAGCAGGGACCCACCGGATGGGCCACCGTATTTAGTGGAAAAAACGTTTTCCCCCTGACTGCTGGGACCCATCGGACGGGCCACCATATTTCGCAAAAAAATGTTCCCCCGGCTGTCAGCTCGGACCCACCGGAAGTGCCTCCTTATTACGCACAAAAAAATAAATACTCTCCCTGCTAGTTGGGACCCACCTTGGTGGGAGGCTGACTTGTGGGCCTACTAAGTTGACGGGGACGGAGTGCTTTGTCAACATAGTCAATATGAACGATTCTAGCTCCAGTGATCGTACGATGTCCATCCAACGGCCGTAGTGCTTCTTCAACCTCTAGTATTCTTGCTCCAGTCGCCCAAAGCAGCGCCGGTCGTGCCGCATGCTCCTGCATCCCATGGTCGGCTGTGCTGCCGCGGAGGCCTCACCACCCCCTACTATTCCCACCGCTGGCCAGGCCCTGCGGCGACGGCAGCCTCACACCACAGCCGAACCAGTGAACCCTCGTACTCCTCTCCGGGCAGGCTTCCACTTCCGCGTCTTCCCCGGCTCCACGTCATCCCCTTCCTAGGCCTCACCGCTCGTCGTCGTCCACCGCCCTGGTACTCTCGGCGTGGCGTGGTCAACGTGGCCAAGGAAGGACTTCCATCGAAAGAGTAGTATACGTGGAGAGGCTGACAGCTGGGTCCACGACGGCCGCAAGGAAGTGCCTCCTTATTACGCGCAAAATAATTATTCCTCCACCTGACAGCAGGGACCCACCAGATAGGCCATCGTATTTCGCGAAAAAAATGTTTCCCCCTGACTGCTGGTACCCACCAGCTACATCTTCGCACGCAAGGAAGTGCGTCCGTGCAAAAAAAACAATTCGCCCCCCTGACTGCTGGGACCCACCAGCTACATGTTTTCAGGGAAGGAAGTGCCTGACAGTCGGGACCCACCTGGACGAATCATACATACGTTGTCATTCTGGCCACGAACGTGTACGTACATACTGGTCGATGTAGAGGCGCGCACGTGTCGAAGGAGAGGCACGCACGTAGCATGTACACGTATGTACAGTGGCCAGTGTGCAAGAAAGAAAATACGGCCACGTACGTACATACGGGAAGGGTCTCGAACACCTACTCGCGCATACGTTCGGCCAGGGCTCGTGTACATGGCTGGGTCGGAATGGAGAAACAGCGTCGTCGTCGTGTTCATGGGGAGCCAACTGGCTGGGTCGGAACGGAATGCATCGTCGTGTTCATCGGGAGGGCTTGGATGGAACAACCGATGGAAATGAGGCCTGGCGTAACATAGAGCGGAGGAAACGGCCTTGTGTTCGACCAGCCATGGTCGAAACGGGATCCTGTTCATCGGGAGGGGTCTGGCGTACTGCAAAACGGAGGAAACAGACCTCCTACGGTCGAAACGGGGGTCCTGTTGATCGGGAGGGGTGTGGCGTACCACAAAACAGAGGAAACAGACTTGTGTTGGAGCGCTACGGTCGAAACGGGGGTCCTGTTCATTGGGAGCAGTGTGGCGTACCGCAAAACAGGACTCCATGGGATACTGTTCATCTCCACCGTCGATCCCCTCTAGCCTCCACGGGCTACTGTTCATCCACCGTCGACCTCCTCCAGCCTCCACCTGCAATTGTTCATCCACGGGATCCTGTTCATCCAGCCTCCACTGCGCGCTACTCCACCGGCTACTGTTCAACCAGCCCTCTCCACGGGCTCTTGTTTAACCACCCCTCCACGGGCTACTGTTCATCCAGCCCTCCACCTTCTACTGTTCATCCAACCCTCCACGGGGTGGTCCTGTTCATCCTGCACTCCACGGGGTCCTGTTCATCCAGCCCCAACCGGCTTGATCGATCGGGGTCCTGTTCATCCAAAGGCAACACCATGGGGTCCTGTTCATCCACCCCCACCGGGAACTGTTCATCCAAACGCCCCCTAGGAACGCTCACTATTCATCCAGAGGCAGCATCGATCGGCTTCAGTTAGCGACAGTAGCGAAGGAATCGCTCGATCGAGTTCAGTTAACAGCCATCGATCGATTGCTCGGGTTCTGTAACGTGTAGCTTGCAGTGCAGTCGCTCGGTTTCAGTTAGAGCCCAACGCCTTGCACCCACGCGCGTACGTGTACGAGAGAAACACACATCGCTCGGCCCAAACCACCCACCATAACCGGGAAAACCCCGATATTTTCCTCGCCCTCGCTTCTACCACGGTTTTTTCCGTCATGGACGGCCCGAAGAATGTCATGCAGCTGTTTCTCCGGCCCGCCCAGGACGAAAAGCCCATTTTCTGTCATGATTTTTTGTCATAGAAGAAGGACCCCACCACATCTATGATGACACCGAGTTTTGTCACAATTATCGTCATAGAAGTGTCATAAGTATGACAGAAATTTTATTCGTCGGCCCAAAATGTCACGGATGTGTCTTTTTTTGTAGTGCATGTTTCCATTCACTGTTATAGCTCCGCATGGTCCGGGCATCTTGAATTTGAGATAGGCGTAGTGCGGGACTGCATTGAATTGAGCGAACGCGGTTCGACCGAGCAGTGCATGTTAGCCGCTGCGGAAGGGGACGATATCGAAGATCAAGTCTTCGCTGCGGAAGTTGTCCAGCGAACCGAAGACCACTTCCAATGTGATCGATCCACTGCAGCGGGCATCTATGCCGAGTATCACTCCTTTAAAGGTAGTTTTAGTGGGCTTGATTCTTGACGGATCAATACCCATCTTGCGGACTGTGTCCTGATAGAGCAGGTTAAGGCTGCTGCCGCCATCCATCAGGACTCGCGTAAGGTGGAATCTATCGATGATTGGATCAAGGACTAATATGGCCGGACCTCCGTGACGGATACTGGTCGGATGGTCCCTGCGATCGAAGGTGATCGGACAGGCCGACCATGGGTTGAATTTTGGGCCGACTGTCTCTATCGCAAAGACATCCCTTAGCGCGCGCTTGCGCTCCCTCTTGGGGATATGGGTGGCGTATATCATGTTCACCATTTTGACTTCAGGGGGAAATTTCTTCTGTCCCCCTGTTTTCGGTGCGCGAGGTTCCTCGTCGTCATCCTCACTGGGCGACCCTTTCTCCTTATGTTCGACGTTTAACTTGTCGACCTGTTTGAAGACCCAAAAACTTATGTTGGTGTGGTTGGCAGACTTATCAGGACTGCCATGGATCTGGCAGGGTCGATCAAGTATTCAGTCCAGGATTGATGAACCGTCTTTGTTTCGTTTGAATGGCTTCTTCCGTTGACTAGATTTGGAGCCACTTAATCCGGCGTTGACTGTCGTACTTTCTGTGTCATCATTGTTGCTCCGACGTTATGTTTGTTGTGTCGGGGCCTTCCGTTGCCGTTTCGGGCTTCAGAAGTGCCGGGGTCACTGGTATTGTTACCGCTACGGGCTAGCCAGCTATCCTCGCACGCACAGAAGTGGGTCATTAGTGTTGTAAGGGCTACCATGGACTTCGGCTTTTCTTGGCCGAGGTGTCGGGCGAACCATTTGTCACGGATGCTATGTTTGAAGGCCGCTAGGGCTTCGGCGTCTGGACGGTCGACAATCTGGTTCTTTTTAATTAGGAACCTGGTCCAAAATTTCCTGGCCGACTCTCCGGGCTGTTGGACTATATGACTGAGGTCATCAGCATCCAGAGGTCGGACATAAGTGCCTTGGAAGTTGTCTCTAAAGGCATCTTCCAAGTCTTCGCAGCTTCCAATAGAGTTTTCTGGGAGGTTGTTTAACCAGTGCCTAGCTGGCCCCTTAAGCTTTAGGGGAAGCTATTTGATGGTGTGGAGATCATCACCGCGAGCCATGTGAATGTGGAGAAGAAAATCTTCAATCCATACTGCGGGATCTGTTGTGCCGCCGTATGATTCGATGTTCACGGGTTTAAACCCTTCAGGGAACTCGTGCTACATTACCTCATCGGTGAAGCATAGGGGGTGCACGGCTCCTTTGTATCGGGCCATGTCACGATGCAGTCCAGATGGAGTCCGTATGTAGTTTTCAGCCCGAGGTTGGTTATGCTTATCGCACCAGGCTTGATAGCCCTCCTCTCATGCCGGAGCACGCCCCTGCAATCCATTGATTGACCTGGTCTGGCTTGCTCTATTTTCCAGGTCCTATCGTAAGTTGTATGTGTATCCCCGAGCTGTTGTTTCTCTTCTTTTACGGCGAGGTGGTGCGGGCTGGTGGTCGGCTTGAGTTGTCGTTCTGTCCCGGCCATGTGGTGGTCTATCGGGTCCGTCAGCCGCATTACGTACAGGTGTTATGGGCTCTAAAGCCTCACTGTCGAATTGGGGTAGTACCTTACGCTTCGGGTAACTCTTTTTTGGTCACTCGAGACCGTATTCTTCGGCTGCCAGGATATAGTCCCTCTGTCGTTGAGCAAGTCTTGGTCAGCTTGAAGCTTCCGCTGTTTCTTTTTTAGGCTTCTAGCTGTGGCTCTTAGCTGGCGCTTGAAGCGCTCTTGTTCGAGGGGTCCCTCTGGCACGATAAAATCTTCGTCGTCGAGGCTTATGTCGTCTTCGGAGAGTGGCAGATAGTTGTTGTCCTCCGAATCATTGTTCCCTGTTTGTTCGTCAGGGTCAACTTGCCCGTCCTCCCGATCATCTTGTTCGGATGTTGGCTCGGTAGGGTCTTCTTGGTCTTCGGTGTTCTCCGGGGTATCAGTGTGTTCCGGGCCGGTATTGCTACTCTTAACGCGACGTGATTTAGAGCAGCTCCACTTACGTCGATGCTTCGGCGGTATCTCAGGAGGTTCGTCCTTGACTAGGGTTATCTCATCATCGCCGGTGTCATCTTTCTATGTATCCACCATGTATACGTCATACGAGGAGGTGGCCGTCCAACGTTCGTTGACCGGCGGGTTTTGGTCCTGCTCCTCTCCGGCATCGTCGTGCATACCGTCAATGTCTTCAGAGGCGTAATCAAGCATGTCGGTTAGGTCCTCGACAGTGCCTATGAAGTGGGTGGTGGGTGGGAAGTAAAATTCCCTATTTCCAACCCCTTGTCCGGGCTGGGTGTGATTCAGGAGCGGTTCCTCTGTGATGACAAGGGATCGCATTAGGTCCAAAGCCTCGTTTAAGAGCGGGGTTTGGACAGGGTCGGAAGTTTCTGGGCCGAGCTCGCATGACACGGGTCTCCAAGGTTCGGAATTAGTGTCTGAAGAAGAGTTTGACTTTGCAATGATTGTCAGAGATGCTATTCTCTCTAGTTTTCCGGTGTTGAGCTCTAAGGCCGCAGAGAGTCTGGCGGGCTCTAGACACCCGTCTTCGGCATTGATGACGCGCTCCGGATTTAAGGCCGGAGCGGTGGTTGTGGTCGCGAACCCTTGGAAGACCAAGTCTCCTCGGATATGAACGACATAGTTCAGATTTCCAAAACTGATGTGGTGACCAGGGGTGTAGTTATCGATCTGCTCCAGATGGCCAACCGAGTTGGCCCGCAGTGCGAAGCCGCCGAATACAAAGATCTGGCCGGGGAGAAAGATCTCCTTCGCGACAGTGTTATTGTAGATGATTGATGGAGCCATCGAGCCTTTCGACGACAGCACAGTGGAACTCTCAATGAAAGCACCAATGTCGGTGTCGAAACCGGCAGATCTCGGGTAGGGGGTCCTAAACTATGCGTCTAAGGATCGAAGGTAACAGGAGATAGGGGACATGATGTTTACCCAGGTTCGGGCCCTCTTGATGGAGGTAATACCCTACGTCCTGCTTGATTGACTTTGATGAATATAGGGGTTACAAGAGTTGATCTACCACGAGATCGTAATGGCTAAACCCTAGATGTCTAGCCCATATGATTATGATTGCCTCTACGGACTAAACCCTTAGGTTTATATAGACACCAGAGGGGGCTAGGGTTTGTACAGAGTCGGTTTACAGAGAAAGGAATCTTCATATCCGCATGCTAAGCTTGCCTTCCACGCCAAGGAGAGTCTCATCCGGACATGGGGAAAGTGCTCCGTCTTGTATCTCCACGACCCATTATTCCGGCCCATATCACATAGCCCGGATGCCCGAGGACCCCATAATCCCGGACTCCCTCACTAACGCTTATGCATATTGATGACTTAGATATGAAACACAAGAAGTAACGTATATCTTCAATCAATGAAGACTTATCCTCTAAGTGTGAATACATTAACGTGGAATTTGACTTTCAGAGCGCCACGATAATTGTGCGCCGTGTCTGGGTCTAATACTTCCTATACGGTGGGTAATGCCACTACCAAAACTTTCTTGAAGATTTTCTTGTGGCATCATGATCGCATTATCTTCGCATTTGGTTTGTCTTCAACAATGATTTGACTTCAAGGTTTATCATCGCAATGTTGATTTGGTCCTTTGGGATAAGATATATATATATATATATATATATATATATATATATATATATATATATATATATATATATATATATATATATAGGGTGGGACTATTCTGCAAGCCCCATCTAGAGTTCCTAAATAAGCTTATTCAGAAACCACCTCCCCCAACTACCTTGTTTCTTTTCCCGAAAGGGGCGAGCAAGCGAGCGAGCTCCGGTCTGCCGCCAGCTGCAGTGCCACCACCTCTTACATGTTCCTTCCTCAGGCGCACATCGAGCGACAATGAGCAAAGTAAGTGAAAAAGGCACCACCAGCGACCACCCCTTCACTTTCCTCTATCGACTCGATCTGGATCGGGATCGTGCCCCGCCGCCTGAGCCCGTTCCCCTCCTACTCCGGCTGTCTGCCTCGCCCGCCTCGAGCTTATCGCATCCCTACACCTCCCCGTGCCCCACCGCTCTCCCTCCCAGCGCCGGTTCGTGCCCGACCTCTCTGCCTCCGTGCACCACGCCTCATCCCGACCGGCCACCTTCCCCGGTTCATAGCCCCCGGTGCGCTCGCCCCCTCGCCGCCGGACCATGCAAGCCGGGCTCGCCCTCGCTGTCTGCATTGGCTTCGCCTTGACTTCATGGAGCCACGCAGTAGAACGGGCGCCATGATGACTGTATGGCAGCTACCCCTGCTGCTCCGGCAATGACCACCACGAGCCTGACCATGCTCCCTAGTAACTGGACCTGCCTGCCACAGCCGTGCACCTACAGGCACCGGTCGGCGCCCCTCTTCACTAGCATCCTCTCTCTGGCCTGGCTCCCATCCACGAGATCCGACCGATGGACTCGTCGTCGCCAAGCGGTGGCCTCCGCCATGCTCCTCCCACGGAGGCCTCATTCTCCCCATCACCACCCAGCCAACCCCCTCCACCCTTGCCTCCAGTGCCACCACTCCCTTGACCTCATATTCGGTTGGCCATGGCCATGGCGACCAAGGACGCCGACCCTCTTCCCGTGCTCCCCAAATTGTCGGCTGCTGCTTCCCTCTACCTCCTGGTCCGGCACACGACTCTAACGTGGCTCCTCCCCTGCCTCTAGATCCATGGCTTCCATATCTCTGCTTCGACGGCCTTGTGCAGTTAGCTTAACTGAAAAATAGAAGTTAACCTAGTCGGCCTATGCAGGTAGCTTTACCTGGAAAAATGGTGAATTTAATTTCCCTAAACCAGCCGGCTTCACATCAGGCGTCGAGCAGCATCAACTTCCCCCCAATGCAGTTAGCATTTTTTAACTGTACATGGTTGTTCTCTTTGAAAAATACTAGTAGGCATTGGCAACGATTGTGTATTGTTCAGTAGTTACATAGTTTATAGTTTCTGAAGTTCTCAAATCGATTCTTTCTGTTTGTGTTTTGACTGTTACGTATAGTTTCAGCAATTAGCCATTGCGATTAAGGAATATACTTTGAGAAGAACAAACACCAGTTATAAAAAAATGTTTCATTGCGCCGTCAATGACGTGTGAGATGGCAGCACCCATGGAGTTCATTTGGTTCAGTTTCTATAATTCAGTTAAGAGTATTAGTGCGTACAGTTATTGAGTTAAAAAAGGAAAAGACAAGCAATGTGAAAGAATAAGATTACGTGTGGTAGAGAGAAGTTCCTTCATTTTTTTCTAAGTGCACTGCAATACTTGTTCCTTTTTGCACCATAAGTAAAACTAGATAATTTTATGAAAATGTATCATCTAATTGTCCGTGACTCCCTCTTTTTTAAGTCCACATTTTGTTGTTGGCTCGGTTAACTCCCGGGGTTTCAGCAGTTATGTATAAAAACATAGAAAAACCCGAGGAAATTAACTTTGGAATTTCTGCAGTTAGCTATAAAAACCATAAAGAGTACAGTTCATTATTGAATCAAATAAAATGGCAGTTTACTTAGAAATTTGGAGCAGTTTTTCTATGGTTTGTTTAGCACAAAAAGTCTGATTATATAAGCAAAAACAACTGTTAGCTTTTAGATGTTATGGTGGTTCACTTGGGGGGATGTGTAGTAGTTAGCAAAACACAATAGTTAGTTTTTAAAAAAACTTTTTTTACTCGGAGAAACCATTAGTTAGCTAGAGTCCAATAGTTAGCTTGTGCCTTCAGGTTCAATTCGGCTGTCCTAAAAAAATTCATGTCTAGAAACATCTTACAAAACTTTGGTTTGAAAGTGCACATGTATCAAAAGAGCACTGTATGTATAAAAAAAGGTACAGTTACTTGCGCCAGCCAAGTAGTTTGATGGCCGGAAACACTTGCAATCCACTTGCTAAACAAAAATTGGTACTTGGCTTGCAAGGTACGTAGTAGCTTCGATTCAGTTAACTACTAGTACTTCGTGAAGATATGCTATAAAAAGGAGCAGTTAACTTCCATTCAGTTAACATTGGTTTACTTTCAGTCCATTAACTTCACATAGCGGTAGTACATATGACAAGATGCACGAAATTAACTAAGCAAATATGACAGTTAACTTTGGGACTTGCAGAAGTTCCTAAAGAAATTAAAACAGTTCAAAGAAGAAGTTTCACTACTTAAAAAACTGGTTCTATTCGACCAGGCGGGAAATTCATCTTTAAAAAAGGAAAAGTTAACTCCAACAATGCAAAGGATGCTCATGCCTCATGGTCGTCACTGACGGATACCTCATGCTCCCAATGCCAGCCACCTCCACCCTTGCCTCCAGTGCCATCCTCCACCGACCTGCTTCTCCACTAGCACTACCACTCCAGGGCCACCCCTCTCCAAGCTAACTCCTTTGCAAAAAGCTACAGGGGAGCACACCAGTGGTTCCGGATGTTCGTCAAAGAACAGTTTGGTAGCGGATGCGGCTACAGTTAGCTCGTGCCAGGAAAAAGAAGCAGCTCCCGTTTTTGGATTGTCGTGGCGTTTACTGTTATGTGTAGTTATCTGTACTAAGACAAAGGAGTTAACTTTTTGAGATGAAGAAGTTCTTTCTGTGAGTTAGACACAATTAGCTATGAAACAATTTCCCCAAGAAGTTAACAAATATGGGGAAAAACATCCATAGTGGCAGTTCACATCAGCCGACATGGTAGTTAACCTTGACATTCATGGCAGTTAGCGTGACCCCGACAAAAAGAAAAAAAGAAAATAAATTAGTATTTGCAGTCCTGATAGTTAACACCAAGTTAACTGCCACAATCTCGACAGTTAGCTATTTCAGTCCCGGCAGTTAACTTAACCCCAAAAAAAAGAACAAAGGAAAAAAATTAGTTTCTTTAGTCCGGCAGTTACCTTGCTCTGGATAGGGCAGTTAGCTATTACGGTCGAGCAGTTAGGGTGTTCGTCAGTTAGCTCGACCCGGGACAAAATGTAAAAAAAACAATTAATATCTTCAGTCCGGTAGTTAACCACAATCCCCGACAGTTAGCTATTTCAATACCGACAGTTAGCTTGATCCAGGAAAAACCAGGAATAAAAGTTTCTTCAGTATCGGCAGTTAGCTTGATCATCATATGTCAGTTAGCTATTCCAGTCGGGCAGTTAGCGTGTACTGTAGTAGTTCAGGCAAAAATGACGAAATTGATGTTTGTTTTTTGAAAGTTGCTCTTAAACCGTAGCGAATTTGGAAACGAGTTCTATATATTGAAGTTCGGGCTAATCCATAGCTTTCCAACGGTATATCATATGCAACATTCCGACAAATGGTTTGGAAATTTCTTTCACAAAAGCATTGAAAACTTGTTTGATGGATTTCTAGTTTTTTGAATTTTGTTTAAAAACCAAATTGATTTTGGGAAAATGATCAACATGAGTTTTTTTGCTCCTTTTCAATAGCTATCCAACAGTATATCGTTTGCATCATTCCGATGAACGGTTCAATAATTACGACCAAAAAACAATGCGAAAAAATAGTGTCAGAAAAAGTCCGCCCGGCAGTTAACTAGTATAGGTCGCACAGTTAGTTGTATGTTCTCGTGCAGTTAGGAAGGGTTCTTGAATAGCTTATTCAGGAATGGGTTGCAGAATAGCTGGGATGTATATATATATACCTCAAACTCTCTCTATCTAGTCATATGCATTCTGTTGAAACCTGTCGAATGTCTTGACTGCATCCTTGTCAGTTGAAGATACAGAGGCACACATTTAAAACCGCTTTCAATACTATATCTCTTTTGCCTGAATGCCGGAGAAGCTAGAACGACCACCCGACAAACCAAGCGTGCGTGGGAACATGGAACAACTTTCAATGAGTTGCATGCATGCCATGTGTCCATCAAATGTGAACCGCCAGGGGCACCTGCGTAATTGCACTCTGCCGCCCCCTACCTCATAAATACCCATCCGTGCGGTCATTATCTCTTCTTCCACCTCACAACCTCGCTCAAACCCTAGCGCCACCTCTAGCTCACGTGGACGCCGGAGATGAAGCGCTTAGTAGCCGCAACCTCTTCGACGCCGCCCTCACACCGGTCGCAGACCTCATCTTCTCCGCCGCCTCCGTAGGTGTCTTCTGCCGCCAAGTTATGGTGCGGGAGATTGGAACTGCTCGGCCTCCCTTCCGCCTTGTCTAGCAGTTCGTTTGGGGTAAATAACTTTCACTTTTTATAGTCTTTTTTATCTGTCAAATCCATCCACTTCACCCAAAAGTGGTTTATACTCTTCCAAATCTGGATCTGTCTCTTTCTGAATCTCATATCGTGCAAAGTATATTCACTATTGCTTCATAACTAGTTAGATTCCTCACTTGTACTTATTCCTGGATTCGTACAAATCTGGAACTGACTCTCTTCAAATAAGTGAATGTCTTCCCTCTATGAGGTCAATGTCTTCAAACTGATTTATCTTCAAGATCTTCTGAGGATGCATATGACCTCTTCCCTTCCCTCATATCTCTAATGTTGTCACAAGTACATGTCCATGGGAGAATCCCTTGGTTCTCACAGACTGCATTCATTTGCAGAGTTCTTGCAACATCACATTCACTCCCCTAAAGCCAGTTCTTGTCTGACCAGTAGACGGAAGCCTTTCACAGTTCTGAAGTCTATCTGTCTGAATATCACGGCCATTGAGAAATCTGCTAGGAAGGGTGGTAGACAGCACCATGGAAATACTGCTCTAGATCTACCTCCGGATCTGTATGAACTATACATGAGAGATCCTGAGGAGAACTACAATCAGCGCAAGACCTGGATTCAATGGATCCGAAGATATTGGGCAGAACAATGGTTCAAGTACAATTTTGTCACTGCTGAATATGCTGAGAAGAATGCCATCAAGGCCCATGGGGTGATACTCTCTACAGAAATTTGCAACCTAAGTCGAAGCCTGAAGCTATTGCCCAAGGTTTCTATCCTTGCATGGTCAGAGGACCGTAGCCTGATAATGCTGACCCTTCATCTTTGCTATGGTGTCCTAATGACAATCTCTTCAAGCGCAACTATTAGTTTGCTAAGTAGTCAGCTACCAAGAACAGAAAGGAGATGGGACTCAACTTCAACCCCGTTCCTTCTGCTCCAAGACAGGATGGCTCTTACAAAGCCAATCCCAATGCCATCGGCCCCTTCACCAGCTTCGATGGGCTCCTCTCCCACATTGCTGCTCAGAGGGCCACGATGGACCAATCTGCTGATGACGCGGACTATGAAGACGCGCTAGCACCACCGAAGCAGAAGAAGAAGGCAAAAGCTTCGAAGCCATCTGCTGGACCAACCGCTTCACCTATGAAGCCCTTGAGGGTTGCACCTCCTGAACCCAGTGTGCAGTCCGAAGACTTGTCTCGTGTCTCCAAGAAGACCAAGAAGACCAAGAAGATTTCTGGGCATGACTTGACACCTGCTGCCATTTTGCGTAACAAGGAAGACACTATTGATGTGTCCAACAATGAAGATCTTGGTGATGAAGCTCTAGAGATGACGATCAAGAGCAAGAAAGAGGCAAAGATCTTCAATGATCTGGCCCTCTTTGATGTTGACATTCTGAACAACTTCATCGATGAGTAGTTTGATGACCAGAGCATCAGTATTTATGACTTGCAGCCTCTAGTGGACATCAGCGTCACTTTTCATGGAGCTATTGCAAATGAATTGGACTTAGCTCAGAAAATCGTCGAGCTCAAGAACAAGATTGATCATGAGAAGGCGCATTTCAAGAAGCACATAGCCAAGGTCAGTGTGGCCGATGTGCAAATCTTCAAGAAGATGTTGCTTGATCTCAAGGCTGAATTCCACAAGAAGCGTGAAGAAGCCAAAGGCTCACGCGAGCATATGAAGTATTATGTGCAGGAATGTGTTCAAGCACATAATGAAGCTGAGAAGAGCAAGGATCTTGTGCGTCCTGGCATCGACCCCAGGATGGCTGCCAAACAAAAGAAGAAGTCTGCTGAAGATCAACCTAAAGCTCAACGGCAGGATCGACCAAGCATTGTCTTCCCTGCCAGCATGACTGGCTTGAAGCCAAAGGTCCCCTCAGCAGCTTCTGAAATGAAGAAGAAATAGCAAGCCAGGGCCGAAGCCAGGAAGAGGAAGCTCAATAACACCTCTGATGATGCTCCCTCCAAGAAGAGATTGAAGACAAAGGCTTCAAAGTCTTCAAAGAAAGAGCGTGTTGCTGCCCCAGAGCCCCTCATAGTTGAACCTATCTTTGTTGCTCTTCCTGCTTCAACCAATCGAGAACATCACCTTGTGATCCATGAGCCTGCTTCCACAGAGGCTCTAGTGAGTAAAGAAGTTCCAGATGTTGACCCCACCGCAGCTGAAGACATTGGTCATGAAGACAATGTACATGATGATGAAGTCCTTCCTCAGCTCGAGCCCTAGTCGGTATCATCGCCTGCTCCAACGAGGAGTGAACTTATTAGCATTGGTCGTCCATTGACGCCAATTGCTCAAAATGACTCATGGGTCGAGTGCCAACAACAAGACACCGCAGTTCAAGACGAGACACCACGAACTCCGCCTGCTCAAGTTACCTCTTTAGCACTTGATGATGAAGATTACATGCAACAGACCACCCCTTCTCCAACGGAGTCGCCAACGTTCTACAGGCCTCCCAACGGCCTCAGGCCACAGGTCTCCATGTCGAGAATTCCAGAAGAAGAAGCGCAATACACTAGCTCAGTAGCACGTCAAGTGTTTCCTGAAGCCACTCCTTCTGTGACTCCCTCTGAGTCTGAAGCCAAGACTGCTGAAGACATTCCAGTTGCATCAGCCGAAGAAGAAAAAGGAGAAGAAAGAGAAGCCACACCCCCAGCAAGTGATCCAGTCATTCTCGAGGAGAATGTGATTGTGCCCGACCCTCCAATCGTTGAACAGATGGAGGTTGAAAACAACGAGGCTTCCACTAACAACACCACTAAATCCAACGACTCTATCATGGCTGAAGATAATGTGGAGCCTGAAGCTAATGTGAATGCTGAAGCCACCGTGACGCCTATCACCTCTGATGGCGTCGTTCCTCCACCAAGGCCATACACCATGGAACATGCATAGGCCTCAAGTTCAGAAGCCCAAGACACGTCTGCCAAGGCTTCCAAGTGTTGTCACCACTTAGGGCTCATTCAACGTGCTCAACTTCAGAGAGAACAATACTTTCTTTGACAGCGCCAAGAACACATACATGAAGCCCAAGATATCCTCTGGTAGATTTTGGAGCCATCAGCAGCAAAGCTATTACTCATGCATCATGTACAACCAAGACTAGATCTTTCCACACAAGCGTGTGGATTGTGATGCTATGGCTGGGATACCATATCTTGAAGAGGCTCTTGACTTCTTGATAGATGTTGGTCTTCTGCCCTTCGTGACTGATAAAGAACACTAGAATGAAGAGCTTCTGCTGCAGTTCTATGCCACTTTACATATTCGAGGCTACAATAGGGATCCGAAGACTTGGGTCCTTGAGTGGATGATAGGTGATGTTCATCACGAAGCCAAAGCTTAAGAAATCATCGAGCTGACTTCCCTGCCCACTCCAGGTGATTTACGTGAACCTGGTTGTCAGCTTCATTGGAATTAGCTGCAGAGTATTTTTCAGAAACTTGAGCCAAATATGAGCCAAATGCTCAGCATGATGAGGCCATTGCCTCAAGACGCTGAATATCCAAAGGAATTCTTTGTGGAGGACCTTGAGTACTTGCCACACATAGTGTATCATATTCTAAGGCATACTCTATGGCCCATCAAGGGACATTCTTCTGAAGCTAAACTTGAAAGAGCCATGAAGACTTTGGTATTCCATATCATCCATGGCATCAGGTTCAACACCCAGGATTTCTTCATCACATAACTTGTTGCTTTTGGAATTGATCTATTTGGCCTGAAGTTCTATGCACCACGGGTGATGCACTTGACTAAGCTTCATTCCACCATTGACTATCAGCCTTCAGCGTGCAACCATATTGTTTTTCTGCCTGACGTTGATCTATCCATTGAAGCCATCTACCCCGAGCCTGTAAAGAAGCCACTCCACCTTCAGAATGCTGAATTTCAAAGCTTCTCACAACCAATCGAAGGAATTCATGTGCCCAATGCTGCAACTCCTGCATACCCTCTGGCTAGCAACATGCGCTTTCCGCATCGAGCCAACACTGAAGCCACTGCAAGCACAATTGCTCAAAGGCCTTAGAAGCATTCTCGTGTGCTCAATGACCAAAAGCTCTTGGTGGCTTTGCATTAAAATAAGGATAGGCAACATGACTGGCTAAAGCATCAGATGCAGAGTATCTTGGTGGATGTCAATCGCATCCGCAACTTGGCCACCAAGAACTCGTTCGTTGCACATGAAGCCTGTAGGCGGTCCTGGAAGAGCCTAACACTGCTATGTTCTGAAGATGATCTGCATGCAGATGGCTTCATAGAGCAATTCAAGTTTGACTCGAGGCCTCCTCAAAATGCAAGCTGGCGTCGCACTCCCTCCATTCAAGATTCTGAGCATTCATCTTTAGCTACAACTGTTGTTGCGAGAGTTGTCGATGAAGAAGACGATGCCACTTCACCAACCCTAGCTGCACTGCATCAAGATACTGCGTCAGGCCCATCTGCACCACCGAACTCCAATGATGACCCTGCTCCATCTTCTACTTCAACTGAGAACGAGTAGATCCTCTATGTCCTCAAACCTTTTTGGTCATTACGGACAAAAGAGGGAGAAGCATATGAGGTTGATAGTCTTCAAGCGGGTCCATATGGGTGGTTGCATTATTTTTCCTAAGTTCTTACAACTCTGGTTTTGAAACAATTTGGCTTTTGAGTTGTAACACTTAAACCTGATGGTCATCTGCCATGTTTTGCTGCTACTTTGATATGCAATGATAAATTTCGCATGAAGTTATTCTGCAGACACCCATTTTTCATTGTGCATGTCATTTATCTTCATTATACTTATACATGCATGATGAATTGTCTTCGTGAGTTGAAGAGGATCTCCACAAAGTAAAACCTGTCATGTGCATTTGCATTCAAAGGCAAACTACTTATATGCACATCTTCAGGGGGAGCCTTTCGCAAATTATGAAGACAATGCTTTTATCCTTAACTCTCACATACTTTTATCCCCGTTGAAAACTTGAACCAGTTTGTCATCAATCACCAAAAAGGGGGAGATTGTAAGTGCATCTAGTGCCACCCCTAGTTGGTTTTGGAGTATTGACGACAAACTTGGTTGAGGGACTAATGTGTTTGTGAGAATTGCAGGATAACATAGGTAGTATCTAGTCCCTTATTGATTCGGTTTACCTACCATAGATGACCCCTAAAAATGTGTGAAGACAATGGTGGTACGTGAAGACATTCACGATGAAGATTATGACATGAGAAGACATTCGTATGAGGACTATGGAGCACGAAGACATAGTTGTTTCATAGTTTTCTTTTCTTCTTGGCTGAGTCATAGGAACCACCGTACTATTAAGTGGGGTCCAAGTGAAGAAAGTCAGAGTGACTGAAGTCATGCTCAACCAAATCCTATGTCTTCGAGCGAAGACAATGAGAGCAAGTCTTATCCAGAGATGGATGAGTCAGCTTTACTTGTAGCCCAAGTCAAGCTGCCGCATGTGTTTGAAATCCGACCGTTGGACACATGTTGGTTCCTTAGTGACCCAGGGTCATTTCAGACAAATCAGGCTAGGTTGCCTCCTGGCTATAAATAGCCCACCCCCTACACCATAAATGGGTGGTTGCTCAGAGTTAGTACATGGCTTTTGTCGTTTGAGAGCAACCCACCTCCGAAGCATTTGAGAGAGAGATCCTTGCGAGGAAAAAGCCCTAAACACCCAAAGCCAAAGAGTGTTAGGCATCATGAAGTCTTTCTGTCTGCGTGACCTGAAGAGTTGTTACACTTGAGGACTGTGAATCCTTTGGTTGGTTAGGCCTCGCGTTCTGAGCATCCAAGAGCCATTGTGGATTGTCGGTGAATGAAGTCTGTGAAGGTTTGGAAGTCTACCTTGAAGACTTACCAGAGTGATTGGGCGAGGACTGGGTGTCCTTAGCTGAAGGCGAATAAGGTGAAGACGCGGTCTTCTGAGTTAAATATCAGCCTCCCTAACCAGACGTACAGTTTTCACAGCAACTGGAACTGGTCTACCAAATACTTGTCTTCACCAAGCAACTAGTTCTATCCTTCACTTTCCTTTACTTTACAGTTTGTCTTCATGAAGTCATTGCCTGCCTGTCTATTTTGATTGACTTCACTGAGTGAAGACTATTAACTATTTGGTTTCATACTGTCTTCCATCCTGATCCATACTACCTAGCTGTTGATAGTCTTCATGCTTTCACTTCATTGCTTAATTGACTATGGCCTGTCTAGTGTAGTCTACCTTCCGCTGCATATCAATAGGCTCATTTCTACTATTTGTCTTCAAAGACCTCATGTTTTGAAGACTTCTATAAAAATTGCCTATTCACCCCCTCTAGTCGATAACCAGGACTTCCAATTATTTAGGTCCACGCCTCCGTCTCTCTCTCACGAAACACACACACCTCTCCACATGATGTGTGTCTCTTGGTCTCTCTTCCATCCCATGAAAAAGGCACACCGCCATTCTCTTCTTTTTGCTACCCCCATCTATGTAGTTAGTTCTCCTTGCAACAAACAAGAATTCATCTGTCCCTCTACTATCTCTTTCTACCACACACAACCTTCCACCCCTAGCCAGTCGTGCTGTCGAGGTCTATCCAGCTCTCTAACATGTAAACAGACATTGTATGTGTGTCCCTTCATTGCACACACACTATCGCTCTCCCATATCCGCAACCTCATACCTTGTCGATCCTGACGTTACACGCATCTCTCTCTCTATATATATAACACACACATACACACACACACCCTCTCCCTCCCTTTCAAACACTCCTCTCTACGACACACAAAGTCTTTCGAACACGCATATGCCCCTCTCTCGTTAGGTATCGCTGCCCCCGCCCCCCTCTTTATCACACAAATATTCTCTCTATATCTATCTCTCGCAATAATACATTCATAGTCTAAATTGAAACGAACTACAAAAATGAGCTTCGATTACAAAAATCAAATCCACTCCCAAAAAAATATGAAAATAGGGTGAAATCATGCACACAAATGTTTGTTGTGTGCATGAATGTCAATGATATGGATGTACTACTCGTACATCACACAGACCCATTTCACACAAATTACATTAAAACCTTCTCAAAATATGGTACGCGTGTGATGTTTGTTGTACTGCTCCTACCATTCTGAAAGTGCGTTATATCGACTAGAGGGGGGTGAATAGGCGATTTTTATGAAATTCTTCACTGAGGAATTTGCTGGTGAGGAAATTCCTTAGCGAAGAACTACTAGCAGCGGAATAAGTACTCAAAAGTAAACACAACAGAATACAAGCATAGTCATCATGATGAAATGAAGACAGGCATAGAGTACAAGAAGCATAATCACAGGATAACACAGGATGAAGACAAATAGACTGAAGAAATTGAACTGAGGAAATTGAGAAAGTCTTCAGTCACAGTCTTCAAACACAGATATGAACAAACATACAACACAATTATGAGGAAATGAAAGAGTTGAGGAAATAGAACCAGTAAGCTCGGTGAAGACAATGATTTGGTAGACCAGTTCCAACTGATGTCTCAGTTGTACGTTTGGTTGGAGCGGCTGAGTATTTAAACTCGAGGACACACAGTCTCGGACACCCAGTCAAGGACACTTAGTCCAAGACACCCAGTCCTCACCGTATTCTCCTTGAACTAAGGTCACACAGACCTCATCCAATCACTCGTGGTAAGTCTTCAGGCGACTTCCAAACCTTCACAAACTTGGTCACACGGCGATCCACAATTCCTCTTGGATGCACAGTCTTCAAAGGTAACAAGCGTCGGATCCACTCAGGATCAATCTCTTCAGTGATGCTCAATCACTTGGGGTTTGTAGGTGTTTGGGTTTTGGGTTTTGGGTTTTTGGTTTTTCCTCACTTGATGATTTTCGCTCAAAGTCCTCGGAGGATGGGTTGCTCTCAAATGACAAGTGTCAGTTTCTCTCGGAGCAGCCAACCAGCTAGTGGTTGTAGGGGGTGGCTATTTATAGCCTAGGGAGCAGTCCGACATGATAAGACATAAATGCCCTTCAATGATATGACCATTAGGTGGATAGATATTTTGGGACAGCTGGCGCATAGCACAGCAACGGTCGGAATTTTGAGTAGTAAAATCCTCAGGGCTATCATGTTCCTCATTGTGTAGGCAATCCGCACTGGCGAATTCCTAACTCCTCAGTCAGGACAAATTCCTGAGAGACCAGAAGAACTTCGTCTCTGTCACTTAAGAAATTGACTGAACTGTATGAGATTTCCAATGGCTTCACTCGAAGGTATTGGTAGGTGTAGGATTTTTGAGCATCACATGGAAATTTTTCCTTAGTATTTCCTCGACCCCCTTTAACAGTACGGTGTTTCCTATGACTCAAGAAAGAGAAAAACAAAACTATGAACACGAAAGTCTTCAAGCTTCATATTTCTCGCATGAATATCAAGTCTTCACGGACACACCAATTTCTTCACTTTCAAAGTCTTCATGAAAGTCTTCAGAAATACCAGAATCTTCAGTCGAAGATATTCATTTTTAGGGGTCGACTTTTCCTGTAAATATCAAACTCCTCATAGACTTATAGACCTGTGTACACTCACACACGCATTAGTCCTTTAACCTATAAGTCTTCAATACACCAAAATCACTAAGGGGCACTAGATGCACTTACAATCTCCCCCTTTTTGGTGATTGATGACAATATAGGTTAAGTTTTCAACGGGGATAAACAAATGAAGTGTAACTACTGATATTGAGGAATTTGATTGCAAGATATAGAGGAACTCCCCCTGAAGATGTGCATAGTGAGGAATTTGCTTTTGAAGCAATGCACACTTGAAGAGTTGAATCATGGAGATCTCCCCCTATATCTTGTAATGCATACACGCATTTAACATATAATATGAAGAATTTGAAATGCATGATGAAATATGGTGCCTGATGAAATTCAGCATGCGTGCAATAATATTAACGAGGAATAAGTATGCAGAATAGTGCATCAAGAGAATCAGAGCACAGTGCATCAAAAGTATCAGAGCACAGTGCATCAAAAGTATCAGAGCACCATCGGGTTTAAGATTACAACTCGATCCAATAAAGTTTCAGAAGAACGAGAGTTGTAACTTAGCAAAAAAAACGCCCATATAGTAGACCCGCTTGAAGACTAACTCATATTTTCTCCCCCTTTGTCATCGAATGACCAAAAGGATCGAAAGTGAGGACTAACGCCCCTGAAGATAATCATGTTGATGAAGGAGCGCCAGCGTTGTTGGGGTCGTTTGTTGATGTAGGGCCTGCCGCAGTGTCATCCAAATCTTCATGTTCATCAGTGTCGTGGGATGAAGAATATGAGCTGGCCACCAGAGAAGGAACCTTGACCTTCTTGAATTTCTTCGGTGGAGGTGCAGACCAGTCAAAATCTTCATTAAGACCCATGTTCTTCAGATCTTCTTCACCATACAGATGTGACAGGATTGCCCAGGTGCGACCGAAGACTTGATGGAGGTAGTAGTGGTTTTTCTTCACTGCATTGTGTGTGGCAGTCGTGTTGTGAAGAAGTGAACCAAACTGACGCTTAACCCATTTGTGATTTCAATCCACCTTCTGGTGAAGACTAAGCAGAAGTTCATGGTCAGTCATCATGCGCGGAGCAGTGGCTTGAGGAGTGGAGTTAGGTGCATTGGCAGAGTCATGTGTGGCAGAGTCATCATTGGTGGAATAAGATGCAGCTTTGCGAAACTGACCATCCAATGGACGAATGCCTTCATCAATTACATCTGGTGCCTTTCCCTTTCCATCAACTGAGGAATATGTCTGCTTGAGGACTTCAATTGGGGGCAAGTAGCTGAGATGATTCTGGAAATCAGCTTTGTAGTTGAGTGAAGACCTTGTCCTAGGAATCTCATGATCCAAGGTGCATAAGGCTTCAGCTCAAACGGAGACAGTGCAACATCGGCCATAGTCCTCATGAAGAAATCATGATAATTGATAGGAATGCCATGAACGATGTTGAATACCAGATTCTTCATGATGCCAACAATTTCCTCATCAGATGAGTCGTGGCCTTTGATAGGACTGATTGTCCTCGTAAGAATACGATAGACAGTTCTGGGCACGTACAGCAATTCCTTCACGAGGAATTTGGTTCTTGGTGCTTTACCTGGCTTCAAAGGTTTCATCGGCACATGCATGTAATGATGTGTGAGCTCAGGTTCACTGTAGATGTAGCGAGCTTCTTCAAGGGGAGGACTGAGTGGTAGCGCACGAAGCAATTCAGAGGCTGGTGCAGTGTAGTGAGTGTTTTCAGACATCCAGTCCAGCACCCATGAATTCGCATCTTCAGCATCTCCGGTGATGTGCAGCGTTGCATAGAATTGAAGAATCAGTTCTTCATTCCAATCGCAGATGTCAGAGCAAAAGTTGAGCAGCCCAGCGTCGTGAAGAACACTGAGGACTGGTGCGAAGCACGACAGAGATTCCATATCCACGTGAGGCATATGCTCATGGTAGAAAATCTTCTCCTTGTTGAACAGCACTGAGGAATAGAAATTGGCTTGACTAGCAGTCCAGAAATGCCTCTTCCTAATGCGAGCAGAGTCATATGGGTTGTAATCTTCGAAGAATACGTGCTCGCCGAAGAAATCATCAGCCTTGAACTTTTGCTTGCGTGAGAATGGATCCTTTGGCTTCGGCAGAGGAGTGTCAGTGAGTTGCATCACGACCTCAGGAATCTCAATCGCAGGTTCTTCAGGCTGAGGAATTTTTGGTTCCTCCTCAGTGGCAGTCTGCGTCGTTGGTTGTTCAGTAGCAGCAATTTCTTCAGCGTTAGTGGCTGGAATTTCCTCATGGACAGATGCAGTGGGATGAGTTTCTTCAGAGCCCATGTGAACAGTTTGTGTGGGGGACTGAGGAATTTGCTGAACATTAGAGAGTTTGGATGCTGACTTTCCCAGAATCCATCACTGATTACAGGTGTGGAGCAGCCAATGTCCACATCATCATCTTGCATTTCTTCAACGCCAGCCTCTTCAGCTGTGAACTAAGGCACATGCAAGGACATGATAGGTGTTGAAGGGATCACATCCACTTCAATTTCTTCATCCAATGGTTCAGATGAAGCAGCAGAATGAGTTTCTTCATCAGATCCGCTGGGGATCACATATTCTTCATCAAAAGGAACAAGGTCCTTTGATGGCCTGGTTGAGATGGGAACAGCATCAATCGGATTAGCAAATGAACTTCTCATAGGCTTCATTTTCTTCGGAGCTGAAGAATCTGAAGCAGTTGATGCTTTCCTTTTCTTCACTGCAGCATGCTGTGCAGCCTTGGTCTTCTTCACATCCGATGCAGATGGAAGGATTGAAGTTGAAGTTGGTGAAGGAGCAGCTGAGGAATCTGGTTGATTTTCTTCAGGTACAACTGATGCAGTTGACCTGAGTTCTTCAATTTCTTCAGGCACACCACTAGCGGGTGCCCTGGCAATTTCTTCAGCGGCTGGAATGTAGTCATCAACCCTGGAACTCACATTATCTTCAGCAGCTTGATTGTCATCAGCGGTGCTGGCATTTTCTTCAGTAGGCTGAGCAGATACTTCAGCCTGAGGAATTTCCTGTTGCGTTGGGGCAGCAACATCGGAAGTGAAGTTATCCGCAAGTTTCACAAAACGAACCTTGGCTCCAAGCCAATCAGCGCGATGTGCTTCAAAGTTATCACTGAGTTTCTTAATCTCAATCTGAATAGTGACAAGTTCTTCAGTTGTCATAGAGACAACGTTTTTCTTCAGATAGTGCTCTTTCTTCTACTGCGCTTTCTTGATCTGCCTGGCCTTCTCAAATTTCCACTTTTCTTCTTGAATGAAGTGGGTCAGCATGTGACTTTGGCCAGGAGTTAGCTTGAAGTCAGGCAAGGGAGTGTTGGGGTCCTTGTGCCAATCATCAATGTAGTGGAGGATCAGCTTGGGATCCAAAAGCAGTGGCACCTCTGATCCTTTGGCTCTAGCGGCCCTGACTTGCCTGTCTCTAATGATTTCTGCAAGTTCATCATCATCAGCTTCGTCTTCATCAGACGGTGCTTGGAAAGCGACTTGCTTATTTTGAGGAATTGGGCGTGGACCTCGTCTAGCAGTGGCCTTTGTCTTCAGTAGTGAGGGGCCAGCTGAGGAACTTGGTGCAGCTGAGGAACTAGCTGAGACACCTGAGGCAATGGAGATGCCGGCAGTCCTTTGGCACGAAGCGAGATGCACAGGTGCTGAGGATTTGGTCGGAACAGCTGAAGGCTTTGGTGGAGGAGCTGAGGACTTTGGAGGAACAGGAGCAACATGAGGAATTTGCCATGAGGGCTTTGAGGATTCTGGCTGTGAGGGCATTGAGGATTCTGGCCGTGAGTGCATTGCTGAGGAACTTGGCCTTGAGGGCATTGTTGGTGAAGCACTTGGCTTACGTGCAGGCTTCTTTGACATAGCCTTCTTTGGCTTGATAGCAAGGGCCTTAGCAGAGGCAGCAGCAGCAGCAGAGTCTTCATTGAATTTCCTCACTGCTTCTCTGGCTTGCTTAGCCAGCTTGGCTTGGCGCTTGGCCCATTCATTAGGATAGTCCTCACCGCGCTTGAGGCTGGTGGGATCATTGATTTGGCCAGGTGCCAATGGAGCTCTTGGGCATGGAGGATTGACTGCGAATTTCTTCATGTACTTAGGAGTGACATATCTGTACTCCCTCCATTATCTTGCCCGTCTCCTCTCTATCTTCTGAATGCGCACTTTGCGCTCATTCTTGGTTCCCTCAGTAGGTGTGCAGTACCCAGCATATATGTCATCAGGGATCTCAAACGCTGTATTTACCTCAGGCCTCTTTCCTCCCTTTTGTGGCCTTTTACCATCAGCCATTTTCTTCAGTTGAGGAATTTGAACAATTGAATTCTCTGAAGAAGTATGCAAATTTTCTTCGAGGAACGCTGCAAAGAGTTAAGTTGATGAGAACCTAGTGATTTAGCAGCTGACATGTGTACTTGTGAACAGAGTATAGTTGCGACGAATTTGGAGAGGTCATATGCGTTCTCAGAAGGTTTTTCAAAATGAACAGGTTTGAGGAATTTGACCAGATGAGTCTTGAAGATTTTCACTAAGCATTCTTTGTCTTAGGTTCCAGAGTTGTATAGATCGAAGATCCACACAACTGAGGAATCTTGAAGAAAAATGATGCTTAGAGAAACGAATCAAGAACAGATGACTTGTGAGGTGTTCAGTGTGTGAAGATATGAAGAAGAACACTTTTGAAGATTTTGTAGATAATCATTCGAATCAACGAGGGCAGTAAAAGTAACTTTTATTTACCCTGGACGAAGAACACGATGAACTGGAGTGAGGAGATGCGAAGTTCGTCTGTGCAGATCTTCCACGCCCTAACTTGGCGGAGGAAGATGGCTACGGCAGTGGCGGAGTGAAGATGTCCGCGGTCAGCGCGAGTACGTCGGTGACGAGGTCGAGGCAGTGAAGCTCTTCCTCACCGGCGGCGATGAAGTAGCAACGGCGCTAGGGTTTGAGAAGCTCGAGCTGGAGAGAGAGGTCGAGCGGAGTAAAATAAGTGAGGAAGGGAAGGAGGGGTATTTATAGCCACGGTGAAAAATTGCTCGCCTGAAGAAATTGGACGAACGTGCCCCTGACCCTCCTCATTCGCATGACATGTGTCACCCATGTAGTGAGAGGTGGAGATCGTGTTAGATCGTGGGTGAGTGGTAAGTGTATCGAGGGATGCGGAACGGTTTGAGCGGCAAGACCAAAATTTTTGATAAGATAGGTTTTAAAGTTCCGTTCGCAATTTCTTCAGCTGACAAGGACACAGTGAAGATTTTGAACGAGTTTCAAATAGAACGCACATGAAGAATTTGTGAACAGATTGGGTTGAGTATAGCATAGAGGGGAAGGGTCCGATCACATTCACTTAG